>NW_026100561.1:0-3099 GCF_025091365.1 Daktulosphaira vitifoliae
CTGACAATAATAAGATTAAAGTGAAAGGGATATATGTGCTTACATAAGGACGTCTGATATATGCGAACATAGGGAAAAAAAAAAAGGCTATTACTTGGCTACTACATAAAAATATTATGCACATGAAT
This sequence comes from Daktulosphaira vitifoliae, assembly GCF_025091365.1. Lineage (NCBI taxonomy): Eukaryota > Metazoa > Arthropoda > Insecta > Hemiptera > Phylloxeridae > Daktulosphaira > Daktulosphaira vitifoliae. The sequence continues at coordinate 129 of NW_026100561.1, forward strand.
CTGTATGATCTGCGAATATCGTGTTTTTTTATGAAACTATTTAGTCTGTTCATTTTGACTACCTACCTTACTCTAATTGTTTATTACTTATAATCGATTTTGTTTAACGGCATAGATTTGANATAATCGATTTTGTTTAACGGCATAGATTTGATATAAAGTTATAACCACGAGCAAACTCTAATATTTAAAATGATTAATAAAATAATATTCTTATGGAAATATTTAAATAAAAATGAAAATAAATAAAACTTATTTTGTGTAAAAATATCTAGAATCATCTAGAAACAATGAACTATATGGAATAATATAAATAACAATAATATAAAGTCCTAAAAGGAAAAAATATTTATATATACTTCCAAAAATTTTATGTGAGAAAATAGTAACAATGGACTCGCGTTTTTAGTAAAAGAATCGCCATCTTGTAGTCTGTAAAAGTGGTTTTGTGATTTCTGGTAAGTTTTTTTAAACACTTTTATTGGATTTGATTGGGCAATGTGCTAGAATCATTTAAATGTCGGACTTATGGATTGCGTAAGTAATTAGTTGATTTTTGTGTAGGAAAACGTATTATTATAATTTTTATTTTAATAACTTATCTACGGGGAACTCTAATTTGGTGATATATTTTTATTGAGTATATATAAATAGTTAATTAATTATAGCATATGTTAAAATGTGTTACTATAAGGCTAGATAATGATAATTGCCAATACTGGTACTTAACAGCAATTTTTGCTTGGAATGATTTAATTTGTATGAAAATTATGAAATGCCACATTAGGTAATTTCATCAGATTTTTACACCTCAAAATTTAAATTACTGTATAGCTGTTTTTTTTTTTGTGACACAAACAAATTTTTTATACAACTAAAATTACTAATTTTTATTTATCTACATCCCTGTCATATTAGACTCTTCGTAACATTATTTCTCTGAACATCACGTCATGTCTGCGTAGCAAAAGATTTCAATTAAAATATAATATATCGGCGGCTTGATGTAAAAATTCACTAATGGATATTTTTTGACTTTATTTTTTTATCGAAAATTTATTATATGGATATATGATTTTAATTATTTCTTAGTTCATGTAAAAGACAACATTTTTCACATCATATTTTAAAAATACCAATCATATGATATATTTTTTAATAAATAAATAACAAATTAACAAAAAACAAAAAATCACCGCCAATTAGTTTAAGTAACAAGACAACAATGTATTATAATGTTGTAAAAATGAATATATTCTACTGGTGATACTTTTCTTATTGACGGTTTAATTAACCAAAAATAAATACATAGTATTGTATCATATTATAAATGTATAATATTGAAAATTTTACTAGTGATTTCTTTTAGTGTCATGTTTTTAATAAATTTACAAGTCATTGAGTATTTTTCATGTTCATCTCTTTTACTTTATAAAGTTGACATTTTATTTTTCAACGATATAATAACTGGAGATTAGGACCGGATCCTACTATTTTTTTCATTAATCGTTTCTTGGCCGCATATCAATGTTAATAAATAAAAATAAATTATGAATAAATAAAGTTGACACACATTTAAAACATAAGGGATGAACACGAAAATATTTCAAGATAATCAAATAAAATAGAATATGGAACTAAAAGAAATTAAAAGTAAAATTGTCAATAGTATATTTATTTTTTTGATTAATTAAGCGATTATTGGTAAACAAATCACCTAGTATATGTGTTTTAATGATGTATGATTTATAGATGTAAAAAATTATGTGTTTAAATATATAATAATATACATACGATTTCAAGATTTATTTTAGTTTTTGAATAATTTGTACTACTGTCATCATCCTATAAAAATAAAATAAAATACCAAAGACAATTCTTTACTAAAAATAAATTTTTAAATTATTTTATGTATTATTATCATTAAAGATAGCTAAGGATTATTAAGGATATGTATGATAACACTTGTACTAGGTTAAAAAGTGTGGGAGGAGTAACAGAGGGTTTTCGGTAAGAGTATAAGTGCAACAGGATTCTGCTATAAGCGCTTACTTATTTTCTATAGTGATGAATGAAATTACTAGAGAAATACAAGGAGAGGTGCCGTGGAGCAAGTTGTTTGCTGACGGTATAGTGTTAATAGGAGGAAATTATTCAAAGGCTAGAGGTGTGGAAATCAGCTCTTAATGAAAAGGGTTTAAGAATAAGTATGAGTAAGACAGAGTATGTAGACTACGAATTTGATAAAGAAGAACACGAGGTAGGTGAAATAAGGATATCAGTGACAATGGGCGAAGATGTGATTGGAGAGGTGGAAAGTTTTAAGTATTTAGAGTCAGTTGTGCAAGAACATATCTGGTCTTGTAATTTCATTCTGGTTTTGCCTTTACTCCGATGCGAGCACGTCACGATTATCGTCTGGCTCTGTTTTCGCCTACACGTGAAAATTGTAAAAATAATTTTTATGTTACTCGTGCCTATTAAAACCGATTACAACATTTTATTGTATAATTTTTCCTCATGTCAATTTTGCATTGTTAATCTTTTATCATTGTTTTATGTAAATAAACTTATTAAAGACATCGTCTACAAATAAGCAATTATTCGAGTTTGTGTGTTTTTTGTCAAGTTAAAACTGTATTATTAAAAGATTACAAAACTCAGGTAAGATTATTCCAATCTAATGTGCATGTCATTACAAGCAATAACAGACCCTCGAGCCACACTGCCTCGATAGAATATCGAAAACCATTCACCACATAGTCTATTACCACATATAATTTCTACTACACTTTTACTCTTTATTATTTTAAATTACTACAAGCGTCAATCGTGGATAAGATGAGAGAATAGACTTAGATGGTTTGGTCATGTTATGAAGAGAGAAGAATCGGAAAACATGAGAACAGTTGTAGAAATGAATGTTGAAGGATGAAGAGGTAGAGGAAGAACAAAAAAGAAATGGAGAGAT
>NW_026100562.1:0-3098 GCF_025091365.1 Daktulosphaira vitifoliae
TGTTATATCCTATTTTTACAGTTAAATGTTAAACTTCTTACTTTTTTTTTAAAAAATAACTTTAATAGGAAATAAAAAGATAAACATATAAGATCATCTTAGATTTATTAACATTTGTATAGTTTTATATATTTATTGAAAAAATATAAAATTACCCTCCACTTTAAATATTTGACTCCTTTTCGAATCGGTTAATTTTAATCCATTTACCTGAAACTTTGCACGTATGATCTCAAACTAACTTTGAACAAATTTAAGTATTATAATTTTTTTTAATAGTAACATCCTTTTAGATTCGAAGAGAAGGTATTGGTTTTACTATGATATGTTTTTTTTTTTATTTATTTATTATATTTTTTGTGTCTGATAACACTTTTTCTCAGCTCTCCGAACCGATTTCTTTCAGCGATACGTTAACATATAAATCGTATCTAGCCAAAGACATTATCCTCAAAAATTTAAAAAATTTCCCTCATTCCCAGTAAATGGGGGAAACCTCCAAAAAAATTACAAATTTAATAATCGCTAATTTTCGAAATTTTCGAAATTTTTTTTACTTCAAAAATAATTAAATTAATTTAAGTTTTTTTTATATAGATGCATAATGTCATAACCTTTTATTTGGTATATGATTTTTATAAATCTGATCCTTTACCTGCCCATAGGGGGGATTTAAAGTGACAACTTTTCACAAAAAAGTAACTTTTTCAACTTGACTTTTGAAAATGTTCCAAAAAGTCTGACACTTATATATATCTTAAATTGACACTAATGTAATATACTTTATTATAGAAAAAAAAATTCGGACTTTATTTTGTCTTCTCGGTGAAAATGGCTACCGAAAGCTATTTAGTGTGAAAATTCTCGATTTTATTTTTTATATTTTTAACTTTATAATTCTATAACTTATTGAAAAGTGTATGGATCAACGCAATTTTTTTATGAGAAATAATATTTTTTAATAATCCCTTTTTTATTCGACATACTTTATCTTAATCAGGATATTAATAATGAACTAGCAGATCATGTAGCTTTTGGAATAAACCACCAATTTTTTAAAATTAAACACTATCTAAAGATTTGCATCGAAGCGTTTATTTTTGATAGTGATTTTAATCACTGTCAGATATCATTATACTTGATCTAACTATGCTACGTCATCACTGTGCCGCGACCCCCTTTTCCGGAGTTTTTTTAAAGTGATTTTAATCACTTTTTTTTGTTTTATAAATAAAGATCATCCTAATGAATATATTAGTGTAGTGTATAAATGTTCCTTCTAAAACACCTGATCACATGATCACCTGATCGCCTGATCGCCTGATCACATGATCGAGTGTTTTGGTATTTTTTTCAATGAAAGTTGTCTTTATACGACAAAAGTTCTTCTTTACGTCATTACCTCTAAACGTCATTAGTTCACATATGCGACATTAGTTCACCCGTACGTCACCACACCTACCCGACATTAGTTCACTTGTACGTCACTACGTCACTTGTTTTGATAAATTTTTGTGAGTATGGTTAGAGGCGGTACTTCGTATATTGGGGTGGTGTCCCATCACGTGTGAACCTGCTTATACATGTGATATAGAATAAATTTTTGTTCGCCATTGCGGGTCATGTTTCGAGGGCGGTTTTACACCTGGTAACATATTGTCATGTTTTCGATGAATGCAGGTGCATAATATGCCGTATATGTATATTAAAAATTCACTCACCACGCTTTGTATAACTCGGGGAGATATTTAATTCCATAAAAATACAATTTTTATAGTCAAAAAATCAACTGAGTCTTTCTATATTATTTGACTCATCAATTTAAATACTAAAAGTTACATAGAAATGATTAATTTTTCTATTAAAATAATTTATTATAATGAAAAAAAAATCATTTTTAAATTACAGATTTTTATTTTTAGTATGTTAAAAATAATTAATTCAAAATATCGTTTTTAACATATTTTTGTTGCCAATTCAATTTAAAATTTAAATTTGAATACAATAAATTTTTTATTAAAATTAAACACTATCTACAGATTTGCAACGAAGCGTTTTTTATGTTAGTGATTTCAATTACTGTCCTATATCATTCATACTTGTTCCAACTATACCATATCCACACAAATTGAATCAAGTTGAAGATATCGCCCTTAAAAATTGAAAAAATTTCTACTGCTCCCTGTAAATGGCAATAATTCCTCAAAACATTAATTTTTTTAAATCAGTAGATTTCGTCTTTTTTTAACTTTTTGTTCTAAAAATTGCTATAAATTTATGAAAAATTAACAAAACAAAAGAATGTGTGTAGTTAGTAACGAAATGATTAATTATAAATATCGAATAAATGCCCACAAATGATTCTAATAATGTCGCTAAAATTCAACTACTTAGTATTACTAAACGAGTTATAATTTAAATAGAGGGGGTTAATTAGTATTGTATAAAATATTTATTATTATTAATGAAATATATTGCTTTTATAGGATTATGATGAAAACGATGGACCGTATATGTATGATTATAGAAGTTCTCCGGTTCCTTATGAAAATTTTAAAAATCATTTTCAAATAAGTCCACGCTCGCCATCACCCAAACGCAAGTTGTCGCCTGTTTCACAGGCCAATTGGAGCTTTAGATAATTAATAATTTATTTATACATATCTATTTAAATTTAGAAATTTTAGTACAACTGTTCCATGTATCCAAATAATCGTCTTAAAAAGCCTTCATTTACGCTTAAATGCCGCCATGGTGTAATAATATGAATTTTAATTTGTAGAGTATTTGAATCAAAGCCGATTTGTATAAACTTACGTTCTTTGAAATCGATATTAAAAGAGCTAACATCTATTAAATCGTCTGGTGGTGTAGGTTGTACGTNAACATCTATTAAATCGTCTGGTGGTGTAGGTTGTACGTATTTGTATTTCATCTGTCTGTATGCTGCTGCTTGTTCTTTTTCTTCTCCATATGACATTATAGATGTATTTTTGAACTTGCGGGTTCAGAAGAACTTCTATTCAATATGATTGCCTGAACTGCAACGCGTAGTAGCTTGAAAACACTGTTAAATGTTTGGGTATTTTACATGTTTT
>NW_026100563.1:0-3093 GCF_025091365.1 Daktulosphaira vitifoliae
GAGTCGTAAAATCAAACTACATAATTATTGCACATTTCATTGTAGAATTAATATGACTCAGGTGTGTATCATCCGAATATAATTTTCCTTCAATTTACTTTTTACGACAAACCACGTGTGGTGGTAGTGTCTTAATAAAGAGTTCATGAATATATATATATATTGTATGCCTTATTTTCACCTTGTAGCTAAACGTACTTCAACAACCCGTTAGCCATAACATCTACATCCTAGTATTATTCCTCTTTCCTAATTATAAAAAAATATAAATATCACACATATGGCCAATTGTTTTATTTCCTTGATCATCTTTTGTTATAATAATTTCTTTCATTCTCTTTTTTTATGACACTTTATTTGCATATTATTAACAATAGTTATGATTACTAACAATAATAATTTATAAAGAGGGTCAAGAATAATATAGAAATATATTTTTAAATAGTAATGATTAAATTGTGTTATAAAATATTATTATTTTTCAATTAAAAACAATTGGAAAATTATGTATATGTTTAATGAAATACAATTAATTTTTTTTATTTTAGTATTATTTGAATAAAAAAGTTTGGAAATTGCTAAATTCTAAAATGTAATTCAGAAAAGTTGTAAGAAATATTATATCAAATGAAGGCTAGATTTAATAATTCAATTTAGCTGATAGAATTATCCAAGATGTTTTTTAATAATTTTATATTTAACTCAAGAATTATTAGCTATGTAATAATTTTTAAGTTCATCTTGAATACCTTGTATGTATGTCAATATTGTTTTTTCAAATGACAACACTAATTTTTAATTAACTACTTGCTAGTATTCTTGTTTATTCAAAATTACAATTAATATAAAAAAAATGACTTTTAATACACATATACACTTTAAAGTAAATTTGAGTTATTTTATACTTTTTAATAGAATTAATTTTTTACTCTCGTTCATAAGAATTAATTAATTATATTAGCTAGTATTCAATGTTTAATTGAATGTACGTTAAATTTAAAAATACAATTTATATTTAAACGTATTGCAACAATGGTTTATATCGCTGTTAAATTTTAATCTAATCAGGTTTACCAATTCGCTGGAACTTTTCTATGGGCACATCAAGAACAAAATTTCAGTGAATATTATTATTAATTTCTCACCCTATAGAATATTTTTATATAAGAACACATATATCCTACGTTTTTGGTGAGGTCAATATCTATAGCTACAAGTTGCGCCTATACAACTGTATGTATTAGATTTTTGGTATATACTTCACTACAGTTTAGACTACTTTAGACTTTCCATCCAATATAAAAAATGTTGAATACACACATTGTTATATACGAGATTTGATATCTTAGATAAAAAAAGTGATGTAAATTAATTGATTGAAAACATTATTTGACTATATGAAATTTAAACTAAAATGTTGGTTCTTTAGTTAATGATACCTATTTTTGTATCATAACATATGTATACATATATATTATATTATATATATTATTTACTGAAAACTCTGTATATATACATATGAATTTGATTTTAAGAACTGCCTATAAAAAGTCATATTGATATATGAAAGTTTGTTTTAGTTTATATTACACTTTCAAAACAAACGATGACTTTAATCTTATAATATAAAAATAGCGGGCTGTACATAGTTTGATATATCGAGACAGTTATGTCACTAGTACGCGCTATAAATTTACAAATGTAAAAAAAAACTGGCTGTACTATGCTAACATTTTCAGAAAGAAATGTCGCATGTACGAGTTTTAACATTTGTTATAAAAAAATCATTTGTTATATGTATCTTAAATAAATTGATACATTCAGAATTATTTTACAAGGCTATTGAATTGTGATAATTTTAGTGGTATCTTTAATCTAAGAACAGAATTTTTTTATTTTTATTTCACATAGTCAAATAATATTTATATTAATAACTGCGTTTTTTTTTTATTAAAAACACTAAATTTCTCGTACGTTATAATTTATGTTATCAATATTTTTTTGTGGGTAAAAACGCAAATAAGATATGATGAATTTAAAAATCTAGTACATTTAGATGTAAAGGCATAACTAAAAGCTAAGGGGCACTGACCTAAAAAAAAATGTAAGATATATATGTGTTCTTATATAAAAATAAATTTTGGTGTGAAAAAATAATAATAACAAATACCTAAGGTTCTACTTTAGTTTTAACTATGGAAAGATGCCGGGAAAATTGGAAACCCGTTTAGATTTAAATTTAACAGTGATTAAAATCACTATTGTAAGTCGTCTCATTAAGAATGTGCCCAAGATGTTCTGTATTCGTTTTGAAACTAGTTTTAGGACGAATTAAAACTCTTATTTAGTATGGATCATTAGTATAGTTAAAAAAAAATATCAATAATGACTTTTTCAATAGAAATTAATAGTTTATGATGATAAATCAAATTGTTGTAAATTAATAATACACCAACTAGCATTACAAAAAGCACATATATTGATAAAGTCAAAATTGACCATAAAAGCCGAGTATTTTTGATAGTGGCGTTGTAAAAAAAAAATTGATTTACTACTTAAAGTAGCAATTTCCCATCTATTAAATATATATATATATGAACTTTAAAAATTGAAATTAAAAGTTTTATATCTAATAAACGTATAAAGATAATTGTCGAGCTATAATATTTACATAATCTAAGTTATGAAAAATAGAAATCAAAAAAAATGAATAAAGCTATGTTAAAAATTTAAATGACATTTATTATTAAAGTTAAATTCTGAACATTTTATTTATTTCAAAATATGTATTTGAAAAAACTAGGTTGACATCCATACAAATTGTACGCATTTACATTAAATACTAATATATGAAATACAAGTGATAATGATTATAGTGCTATCATTTTAGCCTAATTTATATAGTTGAATTTCAAATTTTAATGAATTACTAAATTTTAATGCTGTTCGTTTGTGGTTGCTAATGATAATCTACAATATTTTAAATAATGATTAATGTCGTAATATGCTCATTGATTTGCATTTGAGATATGATGAATTTAAAAATCTAGTACATTTAGATGTAATGACATAACTAGAGGCTAAGGGACTTTG
>NW_026100564.1:0-3077 GCF_025091365.1 Daktulosphaira vitifoliae
ACTAGTATCTCTTCCAAGGGCTTTAACTAAAAAGTGTCCGTCGTACGAGCTAAGATTATGGAAATATACGTTAACAAACTTAGGCGTTGTTAATTTTAAATTGCAACTGTTACAAAGCGTTTTTCTAAAACTACCTGAAACAAATATACATTTTCATTTTTTATTTTAATTACTATACATTTAACATATTTATGTTTATGATTTACCTGTCAAATGATCATGGTCTGCTACTTTATGATTATTCTCTGTAAAACTACCTTTACACAAGTCGCAGCAGGTTTTCTTAATATGTTTTTCAGTTTCTTCGTGTGTCATACAAATATCAACGTTCGTCTTGAGCAACTCTTCAATTTTCAATGCCACTTCAGTTACGTCATCCATGAAACGATTGGCTACTTCCCCAGGCCCACTNTTACTCTTCAATTTTCAATGCCACTTCAGTTACGTCATCCATGAAACGATTGGCTACTTCCCCAGGCCCACTGCTTTTATTTCCTCTGTATATTTTAGGCGTCGTTTGAATATTAAATTTTTGTAATAATTCTGTGGGTACGCTGTCGGCTGCTTTTACTATGTATCCATAGCTCATTGCAACATGTTCATGAACAAAATTTGTGTTGCTTTTCGTATCATTGTTGGACTTTACCAGCAGGCTTTCAAAATCAGCATAAATTGCAAATGGATGTTCCTGTGTTTTGCCCCATGACTCGAACTTTAATATAGTACCCTCTTCAGGCATTATAGGTAAAAACGGTTTGTTTTCGCCACAAATTTTTTTATGTTCTTCTAGCGCCTCAACTCCACGTAGTTTATACTTTTTAGGTACATTATTAAAGCCCGTGAAACACCGTTTACAAAATATCCTTTTTGCCGTATTCTTTGTTATTTGTGATTGTACCAATCGACCAAAATCGGTAATATAAGTGTAATGGCTGTCACCCGCGGCGTTTGACACAATTAACAAATCGATATGGTCTCTACGTTCTTCAGCGCATACTTTCAGCGGATAAACTAAATATTTGGGTTTATTATGTATATCTTCCAATTTTAGTCCGTAAACATTGACTGAAGTATGCGGATTATTTTTTTCGAACATTTTTATGTCTGAAATCGGTGTTGGGAATGATAAACCGGAGAAATTATAAGAGTTTTCTATAGACTTATAGTTTTGTTCTACTATATGTCTTTTACCCTCCGTAACTTTCTTCGCCAATATAGCCCATTTGAAACATTGTTGATCTATATTTTGCGGGTTTATTACAGCTTTTTTCATTTTAATGTCATGCGGTAAATCAATGTAAGAACTCCCGCCTAAAGGCTGATATTTGTATACACCCAGTAAAATACCGTCTATATTAGAAAACGAAAAATTACTACCTTTACCAGCATAGTTTTCCTGTTCTTCTAATAATTTTGTGTATGAAATATCCACAGCATGATCGATATCGTCCTCGTTAATTAACTCGACTTCCGACGTTTTAAATGACCGATTTTCATACTTGTTTTCATTATTCGGTACAGTATAAGTCGCCTCCAGTTTTAAGTTGAATTTTATCGGGCCCATTTCTTTAAGACAGTCGCGTAATTTTTCAACTAAATCGCCTCTTGTTGCCGACAAAAACGATTGATACCCGGCTATATTTTCAATATTCTTTTTATAAAACCATAAAATTTGGCTATTTAATGATTCACCCGTTTTATGAAAACCGCTCGTCGTAATGTCTAGTAATCGTTTCATCTTTACCCGTTTACATTTAATCGTATTGTCGGTGTTACATTGTTTGCGACGTTTAGGACTAATTGCACTGGGGCCTGCCTGCATTCTCTCCACAACATTTACATTTTCTAAAAACAAATATTCATGTATTTATTTTAGCATATAAATTTTTAATAATATATTTTCTTTACTTACCACTAGTTGACATAGCTCTCGAATCAGCATGATTTCCAATAGCAATATTATAGTCCACACCATACTTTACGAGATCTAAAATATTACACTTATATTAACATTCTACTAATATATTTTCTCTTTTCATATTAGTATTTTACTGAATAATCAATTGTAATACTTACGGTGTATCTTTTGAACATGGCGTACAAGTCCACATTTGTCTGAAAAACTAGATGAGCATAAATAACACTTAAATCGTATACCATCATGGATTTTTCTATGTCTCATCAAACAGTTTTTGGCGACATACACTTTTTCACACTTGTCACAAGAAAACATTTTTGAGGCGTTTAACTGACACAACACTATTAATTTTACTCGAGTAATAATCCTTCTTTTATGCGGAAAAATCACATATTTTCATAGGAGGGTCATCAAATCATAGGTCACATATCCCCGTANCTATGATCAAAGGCATATACGTCACATAGCTAAAGTTGGGTTTCGTGGGATTAATAGCCACCGTCGCCGCTTGATTACACCTTTCACTTTTTTGCATTCAAATATTTTCATATAATTCTAAAATTATGTAATTTTTAAAATACCTCTAATTTTATGTAATATATCAAGATACACTATATGATATTCCATCTATCTCGGTATACTATGCATATACCAAGGTAACTTGTACCATGGTATAACGAAATGATATCTAGGAACGAGAAACATCGACCTTTCACCATATCCCCCCGGCCGTTTACACCGCCCGTCAACCTATGACAGGGTAAACCCACATCATATGTTTGGGTGAGGGGACTATGCCGTTCATCATATCCCCCCGGCCGTTTACACCACCCGTCCACCTACGACTGAGTAAACCTACATCATGTGGGTGGGAGGACGATGCCTTTCACCATATCTCCCCGGCCGTTTACACAGGCCGTCAACCTAGGGAGAGGAAACGGCCGGGGCCGTTTTGGGGGGGTCCCAGCTCATACTTTACCCCTCTACTAATTAATTTATTACCATGGTCCATCATGATTCCTTGGTCGAATTTAGAGAACAATAAGTACCTTTTATCCCTTTTTAAGTTAGTATACATTTTTAACTCGTTTGATTTTTATTACATTTAGATTCAATAACTTCAATAAAGATCAAGGATCCCATCACTTTAGTCGCCCCT
>NW_026100565.1:0-3072 GCF_025091365.1 Daktulosphaira vitifoliae
CATCTCCCATAATAATGTGTTTTATTAGAAAAATCATCATTATAAAAATATAAATAAAATAAAATTATAAGTGCTAAATATCTATTACAATTTCATTGATGATATGTATGGATCACTTGATACTAATAGCATATGCATCAAATCTTCATTAGTATTATACCTCGAACTTTTTCTAGTGTGGTAAAGTCTTATTTAATGGATTATGTATTAATCGAATTATAATTTCTTGATTTTCGACTACAGTATTAATTAATTATTAAAATTTAACATGTTTATAGAATTAGAAATATAAAAGCTATATATTAATTTTAATACTAACAAAAATATTCATTAACATACTAAATATGTTTAGTTTAAGACGATTACATGACTGAAAAACGGATAACACACCGTGATTTGTTCGAACTCGTGCGACAAAAGTGTTCGATGCAATGTGTGGGTGTCCTAAATTTAATGGTTGTGCTCTTACATGAAAGGTATAGTGGATTGAAGTGGAATGATGTATACATCAAATCCATATTTGTCAATTCCAAAACGATTGTCGAAAATGAAATAAATAACATAAACAATTCAATATCAGAAATCGAAATAAATGAAAGCTAATTGTAAATAAAAAATGTACGTATTTGTATAATCTTTTTAGCCTTATGCACAGCTGTTTTTGTCCGCCGCAAAAAAAATTATATTTTTAAAATCTAGAATACTTGCTCTACATTATCTATGCATCGATACTTGGGTAAAATAGGATAATTTTTAGTATTGTACTTTTTAATTTCAAAAACGAATCAAAAAATACTCTATTTTATTAAAATGATCACTACTTAGTAAAAAAAAAATGTTTTTACGAATTTTTTTTTTATTATCTGTGGCTTTTACTTTTAATAAAATAAAAAACAATTCGAAAAAAATAATTTTTAACTTGTTAAAAAAGTTGACAACGAAAAACCATTTTTATGTTAAAATAATCGTAATACAACCAAATCTATACTATAAATAACGACCGGATGAACATGTGACCTTGAAATTTAATATTTAGTCTAAGCAATATACTAGAATTGTATTTTTCATAAATATTTTAATATTATGAGTACATTTTTAAATGGGACTTATGAGCGCCTAAAATTCGCTTTCAGACCACCTTATAGTGCTGAAAGACCAGCAAAATAGGAAATAACGGTAACACTTCTCCGCTTATCACAATATTTATTATGCTAGGTATGTGTATAGGACTCTTCTTGATCTGGCGCTTGACTGCAAGCATGCTTTTTGTGCTGTAATTTGTAAATTTGACACAAATTTTTTATTTTTTTTTATTTTGAATCCTATACCTCGCTCAAACGCTCCTGTAATTTAATTCCGGGGCCCGCAAACTGATATCCTGGCACGTGAGCTTCGAACGAAAGACTGTTAATTACTGAGTTTACAATACCGGAACCCCTTTTTCGTCGAACACCACAACGTCTTTGCTCTTTTATTTTTACTTTTAATAGTATATTTTTATATGAACGAAACAAAAGATTACAAAATTCAATGAACTATAACATTTTCAGCAACATATGTGGTCAGCTAAACTGTGAAAAAAGCAATTTAATTTTTACACTTTGTGCGATTCGAATGGTTTGAGATTCGAGAACGTATATGTATATATATCCAAAGTCGTTGGATCAATTCAAATATTAATTTTTGATTAAAGTGTTGAAAGGAATCGAAAGAAATCCGTTGTTCACATTTGAAAATAGTGATGATGTACCAATCATGGACTTAGTTCTACCCAATTTGGTGTTTATTTTTGTCGATGTGGTCATGGAAATATAGAACGTAATGTGCGATTATATCGCACGCGGTCGACATAAAAGGGTTGGTGTGTTTTTCCTCTCACAAACGCTGTCTTGCAAACAAAAAAAAACAAAAAAACAAATGTTACAAGATAATGTAAATATGGTGGTGTTGTTTCGACAAGTCAGAGTCAATCTGTGACACGCATACGATGAATACGTGTGTTGTGATATGAAATTTAACATATTCAAAGAATTTTGCAGACATTGTTAGGAAAACGATAAATACGATTTCGCGGTAATATTTACGGATTTCGCAAGTGACAGTGGTTGATAGGTTTGAAACGTATGTAACAATATGAATGCCTAAAATAATAATAAACTTTAAATGTTATTCTCATATTTTGCAATTTCATGTCTTAATGCCATTAATATTAAAATTAAATGTTACAAACACGAACTGCCTTCAGGTAATGACTAATGGTAGTTCCGGGATATCTCATAATAAGGTTGATGACGTAGAAATAATCCACAAGATCATAAAAAAACGGTACTTATTAGTAATAGTAACCAACTATTCAATTAAGTATTGTACTAAAAATTAATTCAAACACTGGGCTTCAAAATAACAGTTGTAGTAGGGAAACTAACTTCAATAATAATTTCAATTACCTTCAATTGTGTAAAAAAGTGAGAAGATATCATTGTAAAAATTGTTATCATAAAATAGTTATCAAAATTATACCGGCACTACTATTAGTACCATAGGCATAATATATCTATAATACTAACATATTAATATTATTAATTTCATTTGCATTATAAATTTAAACAGAATCAAATTCTTATAAAGCTGATTAAAATTATGATATTTAGTAATGATGAAGCAATTTTTATTAAAGAAAAAAATGATTACATAATAGTTAGAGAGACATGTAAACATAACAAAAAATAATTGAACACAATATTTTAAAATTTTCACTGAATTATTGTCCTTTTACCTTTTCAAATATTTCTGATTTTCATCATTTTTTTTAAAATAATATTTTCATATTGTGATTCTTAAACAATTTAAAAAAAATAATCTTATATTATGACAGACTTTCAGTTATAATAAATCGTAAAGTGTAATATTATATTATCACTTGTAATATTAAAATATTAAATTATGTTATCTTTTGTACATGTATGTCATAAATTATGAATTCACAAAATCACCAAAACAGGGTTCCCTTATTTAAAACATAAAATAATCAATAAATTAGGCAATTAAATCTGATTATCGTACAGATTCAAA
>NW_026100566.1:0-3064 GCF_025091365.1 Daktulosphaira vitifoliae
ATTTGTTCCTCGATTTCCTCTAAAATAGTATTAACTTAAGTTTTCATCATAGATGTGAAATTGTGAAGGTTATTAATTTTATTATGATGAATCTGTTTATGTATCTGTCTTCCTTTTTCTCAGCTTTTACTGTATATACTCCCAAAAATTACGTTCTTTATAATAAGTTAAGTCAATTTTTTTCTTAAAACTACCATAACTTTTTCAATAATTACAAAATCAAAATAATTTTTTTTAAATAGAACCTTAAGTAAATTCTTTTTATTTGATATTTTTTAAATTCTGATCCTTTACCTACTTATAAGGGGGGTTCAAAATAGCTTCTACTTGAAAATAGCTGTCGTAGTTAAAAATATGCTATTTTTGTCTTAAAATTTTCGATTTTATATTTTAAACTTGCTATTACTTTTTGAAAAATGTATGTATCAATACAAATTTCTTTTCTAAATACATTATATAGACCCCTTTTTGGGGTAAAATAAATTACCAGGGCTTTTTGGAATACCACTTGAATTATATCAAAACGGTTCTTAAGAATAACATTCCTTACAAAGTGNGGGAGTGACTTGATAGTACACCCTTATACAATGATAGGTATAATGTAATAATACTACGGTGATAAAACTTAGGTCTGAGTGCATGGGCATTATATTCACTTCACTAATAACTAACACTAAAAAAACTATGATGAATATGAATAATAGTAATTAAGATAGAGAGAGAATAAAGCTAAAGGAAAAGTTATGTTAAGAATCAGGTTAGAAAAGCTTAAAAATGTCTATGTCAATGCCTTAATTAAAAAAAGTTAAATAGATCGTTTCAGGAGAGAACTTTGAATTANAGTTAAATAGATCGTTTCAGGAGAGAACTTTGAATTATTTTTATTATATATTTTATTTATTTGTTCTATACTCAGATATCAAAATAATATAATTTTTTAATCAATTTTTTCACATTTAATGAATAACAGTAATAACAACAACAACAAAATAAAAAACAGCAATAATGATAAAAATAACGACAAAAACAAAAACAAAAACAATTTACAAAAACAAATAGGAAACAAGATAAGTCGGCAGTATATCTCTAACCTTGGCCCTGTAACTATCGCTTAGGAAATGAACTCTACGACGACATATATATATATATATATAAATTATTACTGATAACATTCTAAATAGCTAAATCATAAATTTATTATAAATTAACATTTTTTTATTTATAATTATTCATTTATTTATACATTGTTCGATACAACATATAGAACTTTTTCTTTTTTTTTATTAAAAAACTTTATATGCTATAACATTTATTTATCTACTTTTATTTTTACAATTTATGGATTCTGTTTATTATTTTTATAATATTATATAAATAAATATACAATAAATATTATTCACGTTTAATTAGATAAACCCAACGTAGGTTTAGTGAAAAACTGACATATCGTCTTTTCATTTTTTTCTCAAATTGTTTTTTCGTGGGGTGATTTCTTAAAATTACAGCATCTGATTACTTTTTGTAGGCGGTGGTGATATGTTATATTATGAATATATATCATAAATTGGTTTTTCATTTTTGAAATAAGGGGCATGATAGTGTCAGAAAGGTGTATAAAATTCTTGTTTGAATAAAAATAACTTCTTCACAAATTGTATTGATGGACGAGTAAAATTTAACAAAAGACTTTTTTTAGATTACCTCTTTTTGAGTAATGTTGCCGATATGTAGTACAAGTTTTTTAGAATCACATTTATTAAATAAGATGTTTTATTTTTAGCTATTAAATTTTATTATTAAAAATTTAAATAATGGGTTGTTTTTACATTATTAAATAATAGATTTTTCTGTGTAACTTAAAATAATAATTATTCATTAGTTCGAAAAGCCTCTGTAGCTAGTCGAATACCTTTATTAGATCCTAGATATAGAATCCCTAGATAGAGCTAGAATTTTTAAGAGGTTTGGTTGGAATAGTAATTTATAGATCCATACTTAATCTAAGTCAGTATTGCAGCTTTGTAATTAGCGATTAAAATATTTTGTTTATGTTGTATATAATTTATGAATACAACAATTGTATGTCTGAAATTTTTTTTCCGTGTAGGATATATTTTCTTTCATTGTTCTAACGTACTATTTTCAAGGTGATTTATAATATCTTAAGTAAACCAGGCTGACTAAATAATTTGAATTAAATTTTTAACTAGCGTATAAATAATTAGTTATACGCCTTAAACCAGCTCAAATTATGACATAAAAATGTCAAGTATAAAAATTAAAGCCAATAATTGCCGTTTGTACAAAAAAGAGTTTCGATGGCGTGACTAGTGTTACATATTAAAAATATTTGATATATAACACTGTGACATTGGCGAACCATGCAACTGAGTACATTAGCATTAGTTTTATCATAGGAACTACGTGTACTATTGTTATAAACTACTGTTATAGACTACTACTATAGGCTATTGCTATAAATAATTCAGTCAGTAAAAATAATTTCATACTATAGGTTCAGGAGAGCCTTGTTCAAATTAATTAACTAATATATATGTATATTTGATTACTAGCAGTCAAATAAAAATAAATTNATTTGATTACTAGCAGTCAAATAAAAATAAATTTATATCTCATATTGATCACACATCTTTCTTTTTGAATACAACTTTACAGGGTTATTCATTTCTCATGAACCATCTAAATAATCAAAAAATAAATATAATATTAACAATTTTATTATTGGTTTCTTTTAGTTACATATTTTCTCATATTATCAGTTATGAAGTATTTTTATGTTCATACCTAATACCTCTTAAGTGTGTTCATTTTAATTTTTTAAATGTGAACATGTATCATTAACTAGTTTATTTATTAGAAAATGATCTAATTAAAAAAATGATCGATACAAAATTTTTAACTAGTATTTCAGAAGTTATTAGCGTTTTTTTACCTAGGCGGGAGGGGTAGTGACACCAAGTAGTGTCTAGTGAAAAAATAGCAGCACCCATTCCTCATCTTCAGTCATTAATTTAAATTAAAAACAATAAAACAATTATTGAAG
>NW_026100567.1:0-3060 GCF_025091365.1 Daktulosphaira vitifoliae
TATACTCACAACTTGTAAGAAATTAAAGCTCTAGCACAGCGATGAAAATAAAATAAATGTTAAAACTTTAGGAGAATATTTATATGGAATCATGAAATTGGAAGTTTGATGAAAAATATAATAATTACGAGCTAAATTTTATGTAGCAATTCCTACACAAACTATTCCCATATGATTTTGTAGAATCTGTAAACTTATTCATTGTGAGAGGTTTAAATTCTAACAAACCCAATAACAAACAAACTTATTCGTCAAGGATTCTAATAGTTTTTCCATAACTTTGGTTTCATAAGTAATAATGATTATGGTAAATAAGTATAAAGCTGTTTATTACCTAATATTTAAATGATGTACTGTAATTTTATTAATTAGTAAGTAACATGTTTTGGTCGATAATTTTATCCATTAATATCTATTTAAGTTATGTTGAAAAAATAAAAAATAAACTAAAATTATTATTAAAATTGTCCTTTCGTGGATTACATACAAACGCTTCGCTGCTACTTCATAAAACTTTTTCAACACTATAATTTCTTAATATTATTAATAATTTAAACAAGTATCGGTATTTCGAGATATCAGAAATCTAGTACCAGGAATGTATAAGAACTAATGTATGCAACTACATATCCGGTGTCTGGAGGTGTCTAGCGGCATGTCGTGGCCGCAATGTTGTCACGTTATTTGTATGGTCTGGTGTCCAATGCGACTAGGCAACTTTGCAAAAGTGTTCACGACGCGCAACTGTACCACAGCGATATAGCAATGCAGTGAGATAACCACATCTGATAAGGTGATATCTATTAGAGTTTTTCTAGTGATTTTCAAGTGTCTAAAATATTTTTCAACGAGATTATTTCGTATAGTCATGTTACCTGTCGATGCTTCCCATGAGGTACTAAAATTTAAACTTCCATTTAGAAATATTAAAAATATTAAACTAGTAGTAAACAGTAAAAAACTGTTCTTAAGCTATGATTGGGATTTTGCATTGAAACTGAAATGACTAAAGAAAGGTATACAATGAGTTATACCGAATAACCAAAAAAATAAAAATAAACCCATTTTAACTCAAGGGAACGCGTTTAAAAGCTCTATATTTGTATGATTTCTACAATACATGACTTTTCACGATATATAAATGTACGAATTACTAAAGTAAGATTATATCTAGACATAGACAAAACTAGACCTTTACATTAATCTTGGTTAAATAATATTTGGATCAAAGTCTGGATATTAAGTGATTTTTTTGTGTTATGAAATAGTGAATCTATGAGGATTGAGTTTCTTAAATGAGAATGAATGTTAAAAAGGAGGTGTGTGTTTTACATTTTCCGACTTATTGCTCATCACAAAATTATAATAATTAGAGTCCGGATTTATATGCGTCTATACAAATTTTGTTTAAGTTATATTAAATGTACTCATTTACTCATTTAATTTTACAAATTACGCAAATGTGTTGTTGAAAGAAACAGTAGTTTAGAAATATTTTCGGTTTAAAGTGAGTAAAGCTCCTTAACCACCCAATACAATAACCCCAGATAGAACACATTACCAAATTTACATTCCTATTAATACATATTTGTACTGGCTGATAATGTGTTTTGAAATAACTTAGTGTAATTTATGATTGCATATACATCCAGGATCTAATAATAGGCAACAAAACATTTGACTAGAAAGTAAATTTCTGAACTAAATGGACCAATTATCCATTTAAGTGTTTACTGTGGAAGAGTGATTGTCCACCCAGACAACCAACAACGAAACCTCCCTTAGTTTCGTTATTGGTTATCTGTGTGGATAACCTTCAAACCCCATACTTGAGCGTTACCCACCCAGAAATGATGTTTGAAATTTTTTAGTTGCATTAACCTTTCTTTTTTTTGTTTTTTTATGTAAAAAAATTTTATACGGCGTCTAGACATTTCCATTTGGAAAGTGAACATTTTCATGCATTTCCATTTTTACTTAATGCTCCAACCCAACATGTGTTTATCGGAAATGTTATACAGAACGTACCAAATATATCCTTTGTCTATGGTAATAATTTAATTATTTCAATATATACTTATTCCATATCTTTATTAATGAATTATTAAATATTATGTAATTAAGAATATTTGTTACTAAATTTATGTTGTCCCATTTTGTTCTGGCATCTTTAAAACCATTTTATCAAGCAAATATTCTATTTAATTATTATTTTAAATAATTATTACAATTTTGGACTATGTTAAAAACATATTTTTGATTATTATTCTCTAAAAAAATTAAAAATAAAAATTATTTATTAAAAAAAATAACTTTTTTTAGCTCTTTTCTTGCAAAAAAATTTGATGGGTTGATAACAATTTTAGAATAAGTACTAGGATAAAGGTATGTGTTAAGCTACAAGCATTTTAATTTATAGTGTGAGTATGTAGCGCGTATGGGTACAGCTCAAACTGATGTATATTTATAGTACATACTCCACCCGCATAACACTGTGCATATGTTTACACATTTTCCGAGTGTTACCTGCGACATTCAGAATCTTTTAGCTTCAATGCAAAACTTAGAAGGCATTAATTTTGCTATATGTTTATTTTTTTTGTGTCTGTTACCACTTATTTTCAGCTCTCGCTGGACCGATTTTAATGAACAAGGTCAAAAGATTGTGCATCGTATAAAGTCAAAAAGATTATCATCCAGAATTGAACAATTTTCCTTGTCTCCCACAAATGGGATAAATTCCAAAAAAAATTCCAATTTTAAAGATCGATATTTTTAAATTAAAATTGCAATAACTCTTTGAAATATGAATGAATAAAAAAAATGTTTTCCTTATAAATAACTTATGTATTTACCTACCTTTTGCTATATATTTTTTTAAATCAGATCCTTTACCTGTCCACAGTTGAGTATTCAAAATGGTAACTTTTTCACTAAAAATTAACTTTTTCAACTTAACTTTTGAAAATGTTCCTTTTATACGATGCCAGACCAAATAAAATAGATTTTTTTTGTAAAAAAAATTTGTTTTTTATTGACAGATATAAAACTTTTAACTTA
>NW_026100568.1:0-3055 GCF_025091365.1 Daktulosphaira vitifoliae
TGAGGTACCCTAAAAAACCATGGGGCCACCTCAGTGAGGTGGCCCCACAAACACACATCACCTCTGGACTTGTCTTCATGGGCGAAAATGGCTACCAAATGCTATTTTTGTGTGAAAATTCTCAATTTTATTTTTTACATTTTTAACTTTATAATGCTATAACTTATTGAAAAGTGTATGGATCAAGACAATTTTTTTATGAAAAATAATATTTTTTAATAATTCCTTTTTCATTTTACATACTTTATCTTAATCAGGATATTAATAAGGAACTAGCAGACCATGTAGCTTTTGGAATAATACAGCAATTTTTTAAAATTAAACACTATCTAAAGATTTGCATCGAAGCGTTTTATTTTGATAGTGATTTTAATCACTGTCAGATATCATTATACTTGATCCAACTATGCCACGTCACCACTGTGCTNGCTATTTTTGTGAAAAAATTCTTGATATTATATTTTACATTTTTTAACATTATGTTGCTATAACTTTTTAAAAAATGCATGAATCAACTTTATTCTTTAATGATAAATACTTTATATATACTTCATTCATTCGACATACTTTTTTTTTTAAATCGGACCATTTCCCTTTTATACAGGGGGGGGGGTGCAAACCTATTAAAATGCGTATTTAATGTAGAACTTTTTCAACTTTACTTTTGAAAATGTTCCGGAAAGACTGACACTTTTATATATATCTTAAATTAAAGCTTATGTAATATACTTTAATTTGAAAAAAAAAAAATTCGACCTCTGGACTTGTCTTCATGGTAAAATTGACTACCGTATTCAAAAATATGCTATTTTTGTGTTAAAATTCTGGGTTTTGTATTTTATTTTATTTTAAAATACCTGACAAGGGGAGTACAGATTTTCATAAATATTATATAAATTAAAATTGATATAGTATAGATAGTTAAACTTATTTAAATATGTTTGTTTCTTTTAAGTCGAGAAAAATAACTTTGAAATTTGAACTAGCTTAAATAGCCAATTTTTCAACCGCCGGAAGCAACGTACGGTTGCCGAGTTGGTAAAATTTATGTTTTACACGCTTGGGGTACGAGGTTCCAACCCGCATATGGCAATGAATTTTTTGCATTTTTTCTTAATTCTTTTTAAGTTAGTATAAATTTTAACTCGTTTGATTTTTATCACATTTAGATTCAATAACTTCAATAAAGATCAAGGATCCCATCACTTTAGTCGCCCCTTGCAAGAAGAAATTTCTTATTCGTATTAAAATTATTTTACTATATTTTAAGTTTTCGCTTCGATGCAAAGCCGAGAAGATATTTTTTTGTGACTATCATTTATTTTCTCTGCTCTAACTTGACCTACTTTTTTCAACAATACGTCAAATTACTACAATTCGTATCTAGTTGAAGATATTACTCTCAAAAATTGAAAAAAAAATTCTAATTTATCTGACAAGGGGAGTACAGATTTTTATAAATATTATATAAATAAAAAATCAATATAGCATAGAAAGTTAAACTTATTTAAATATGTTTGCTTCTTTTAAGTTGAGAAAAATAACTTTGACATTTGAACTAGTTTAAATAGCCAATTTTTTCAACTCACGATACCAATGTACGGTTGCCGAGTTGGTAAAACTTGTGTTTTACAAGCTTGGGGTACGAGGTTCCAAACCGCGTATTGCAATGAATTTTTTGCATTTTTTCTTAATTCTTTTTAAGTAAAAATTAATTAAATAAATACAATTATTAATATAAATTAAAAAAATAATCTATTTTTAATTATGAATCATATGCTATGATATAAGTATTGTTTGTAAAAAAGTAGATTTGTAATATGTACATATAATACTTATACTTTGTGTATTATACTGACCCAACTCTGACCTTAATAGACAAACGAGCAAAAGTGTCATTTTGTTGAGGCCCACAAAAAATATAGTATTTGATAGTTGTTAATTATTTCTATGTATACAAATTTATTCATTTTAAATGTAAATATAGTATGTTCATATTAATTATACATTTTTTTTTCTAATAATATTGTATTTATCAGAATATAGACAAGATATAATAAAAATTAGTAATTATAACTAAATAATTAAAATATTGCAAAACATTTTTCTATACTAATATAATAACTTTATGGATTAATTAAATAACGGATTATTCAATTAAATTAAGATTACGATTGGATCCAAAAATATTTATGTAATGTAATGATTGTTATTTATAATACCTTGTTATTTTTTTATTTTAATACAAAATAATATTGAAATGTAAATAATATTATATCTATTATTGACTGATTAAGTATTAAGTTTATTTTTTTGTATCTTGTACAGCATAAAAAAATTGAAAATTGTACCATTTTAAAAGCAATAACTGTGATTTGAATTTTAGCTTCAATGCGAAGCTGAGAAGGTATTAATTTTACTATGATGTGTTTTTTTTTTTTGTGTCTGTATACGCTCAATCTAAGCTCTCACTGAACCGATTTTGATGAAAAATATGTCAAAAGATCACAAATCGTATCTAGTCGAAGACATTACACTCAAAAATTGAAAAAAAATCCCTCGTTCCCCGTAAACGGGGGAAATCCCACAAAAAATTACAAATTTAAAAATCGCTAATTTTCGATATTTTTTCAATTTTTTTTACTTAAAATTGCCATAACTTTTTTAAAAATGACCGAATCAATATAANCGCTAATTTTCGATATTTTTTCATTTTTTTTTACTTAAAATTGCCATAACTTTTTTAAAAATGATCGAATCAATAAACTTTTTTTTTTTATAACTTTGAAAATTGAACTAGTTTAAATAGCCAATTTTTTCAACTGACTGTACCAATGTACGGTTGCCGAGTTGATAAAACTTGTGTTTTACAAGCTTGGGGTACGAGGTTCCAAACCGCGTATTGCAATGAATTTTTTGCATTTTTTCTTAAATCTTTTTAAGTTAGAATAAATTTTCAACTGCTTTGATTTTTATCTTATTTAGATTCAATAACTTCAGTAAAAATTTTTTTTTCTTTTAATTATTATTTTATATATATAATTAGTAATAATAT
>NW_026100569.1:0-1798 GCF_025091365.1 Daktulosphaira vitifoliae
GATTCTGATATAGATTAGCAAGATTAATTAAATTTTTAGAAAAATATTCATACACTGATTTATGATAATCTTCATTTGCTGATCATAATAATGATGAAAAAAATTTATTATTATTTTTCAGAAAATTATAATTTTGTAGTACATGATGAAATTCAAAGCTTCCACTTAGTTAATAAATAAGCCACTCATCATCCCTTTGTTTATTATTATAAAATAGAAAATATAATTAAGTGTCGATATATATGCATAATTAGTGATCACATGGAACATAATACCGTTGCTATACATACATTTCAAAATCACCTTATACAAGACATTAGATTATCATTAGACATTAGACGGAACATTTCATATTTGTTGAAGTGTAAAAAACAATTTTGTATAAAAAATAAGTTTAAAATATATGTATTATACAGAATGTTCAATAAGTTCGGAAACACCGATTTTTTAGAGTCGCTATTGATTTTTTTAACAATTTTTTTTTTTAGAGGCTAATTGAATAATTAAATGTATCTTTTACGATTAAAATTAAAGTTCAACCCTAATGCAAAAGGGTAGAAATCTACCCTAACTTAAGAAATTCAAATGGCAACCCTTACTTTTTTTTAAATATTCGGTTAGGAAATTTTATTTATAATAATACTTTTAAAATTGGACAAGTCATTTTTGAGATTTTGTTGTTTAAAAGCATCAATTTTGAGTTTGGTAGCCCATTTTGCCACAGTAAAAACTAATCAATGCGTAATTCCGTAGACACAATAATCATTTATTGCATGATTATTGTTGCTTGGTTTATCTTAAAGATCGTATTTGAGCATGAAACGATCAATAAATATTGTTAAATTGATATTGTACCTTATCAATGGAATTATTAAATATCAATAAAAATTTAAGATTTACGATTGCATTTTTTTTCACATTTACAAGTGAAGGTTGTTGTGTTAGGAAAAATATCACATACTCTTCCTTACACCGGACATATGTTACTAGATAACCACTACTTTTCTACATAATAATTCATTATGTAATTCATTTAGTACTTGACTTAGAATGTTGATATTATTACTATCAAAGTTACTAAGCTTGCAATATTTATTTAATTTTAGCTTCGATGCAAAGCTGAGAAGGTATTAATATTACTATGATGTGTTTTTTTTTTTTGTCTGTGAACGCTCAATCTCAGCTCTCGCTGGACCGATTTTGATGAAAAATATGTCAAAAGATCACAAATCGTATCTAGTCAAAGAAATTACCCTCAAAAATTGAAAAAAATTCCCTCGTTCCCCGCAAACGGGGGAAATCCCCCAAAAAATTACAAATTTAAAAATCACTAATTTTCGATATTTTTTCAATTTTTTTTACTTAAAAGTGCCATAACTTTTTAAAAATGATCGAATCAATATAATTTTTTTTTTTATAAATACCTTAGATATTTACCTATCATTTTATATATTTTGTGAACATTTGACCCTTTAACAACCCAAAGAAAGGGTTTCAAAATGGTAAATTTTTTACAAAAAATTAACTTTTTCAACTTAACTTTTGAAAATGTTCCGGAAAGACTGACAATTTTATATATACTTTAAATTAAAGCTAATGTAATATACTTTAATTTTAAAAAAAAATTTGACCTCTGGACTTGTCTTCATGGTGAAAATGACTACCGTATGCAAAAATATGCTATTTTTTTGAAAAAATTCTTGATATTATATTTTACATTTTTTAACATTATGTTGCTATAACTTTTTAAAAAATGCATGAATCAACTTTATTCTTTAATGATAAATACTTTATATAT
>NW_026100569.1:1871-3052 GCF_025091365.1 Daktulosphaira vitifoliae
ATTGAGCTTTTCTGATAAATTTACAATAAATAGTAATTATAAAACTTTCTGATTGCATACCAATTTTAACGATACAATTTTTTTAATTCTCATAAAATTTTCTATTTAATGATGCCAATTGAGCTAAAAGTTATGGTAAAATAAATTATTTTTTTTTATTATAAACATTTACTGTTTGTTACTATAAATAAATGAACTGGACTACAAGGAACTTTCATCAGAAGCAAAAATATTCTTTTCTTTCTTTTCTTAATAACTTTTCGCGTTGTTTTCAAATCTGCAATTAGACTTTTTCTAACAGTTCTGATTTTTTATGTTATTACTAATTACATCTTATTATATAATAGAACAAGGAAAAAAACGCTTTTCTGGGAAAATTACTTAGCGTGCTCGGATTTTCAAAATTTTTTTTTTCAACAAAAGTACTCGGTCACCAGACTCCGGGAAAATTATTGGCGAAGGTCAGAAAATTTTTGTTGCTCGCCCGCGAGCGTTTTAAAATTTCGACCGTTTTCGAGAAAAACGCTCGCTGACGCCGTTTACGTTTTACGTTTAGCGTTTTACGACTTAAGGTTTGAAATTTTCATCAGACCCGCCCAATGACATTCCTGAGATATGATAAAAAAATTAATTCAATCCGTTCATTATTCACCGTTTTACGAGCTTTTTTTTTTTTCTTCTTTTTAAGTCCACGCGCATGGTTGTATTTTGCGCAGTGATTCATTTCTGCTGATACGTATTATGAACCATAATTATATGGTGTATTATGTATTATTATTAGGACACTATTTTGCATTTTCCCTATTTTTATCAAGGAATGTTATATGTTATATATAAATTTCATGACGTTATAATTATTTAAGTTTGTACTTTCATTATAAGAACAGTACTAAGTACAGAGTTAATAATTTTCTTTTTTCTCATATATGATGTATGAAACTATGAGTTCATCTTTTGAATTGGGGTTCATCTATGATAACTATGATTTCATCGTTAAATCGCAATTACCAATATATTTATCAAAATTAAATTTTTAGTTTTATTTTTTATATTAATTTTATTTTAATATTAATTTTAATTTAAATTGACATTGTGTCACTTATAATAACCTGCTAATTTTTTTTTTAATTATTCTATAATATAAACACAATTATTATAATTAGATTATTAATAATTTTTGT
>NW_026100570.1:0-2807 GCF_025091365.1 Daktulosphaira vitifoliae
CAACGAAAAATTGAAATATCATTAAACTACGTTCCAAGTAAGAAAAAACTTAAAATTTAAGAAAAACAACTTGTTTAAACATGAATAGACTTTGAAAGTCGAAAAAAATAGATAGTTGACGAAATATTGAAATATCATGAAACTACGTTCTAAGTAAGAGAACACTTAAAATTAAAGAAAAACAACAAGTTTACACATGAATAGACTTTGAAAGTCGAAAAAAATAGATAGTTGACGAGATATTGAAATATCATTAAACTACGTTCTAAGTACGAAAAAACTTAAAATTACTGAAAAACAACATATTTACACAAAAAAACAATTTGAAAGTCAAATAATTAGACAGTCAACGAAATATTGAAATATCATGAAACTACGTTCGAAGTACGAAAAAACTTAAAATTACTGAAAACAACATATTTACACATAAAAACAATTTGAAAGTCGAAAAAATTAGACAGTCAACGAAAAATTGAAATATCATTAAACTACG
The DNA here is from genome assembly GCF_025091365.1 of Daktulosphaira vitifoliae. Lineage (NCBI taxonomy): Eukaryota > Metazoa > Arthropoda > Insecta > Hemiptera > Phylloxeridae > Daktulosphaira > Daktulosphaira vitifoliae. The sequence goes on from NW_026100570.1 coordinate 494, forward strand.
TTCCAAGTAAGAAAAAACTTAAAATTTAAGAAAAACAACTTGTTTAAACATGAATAGACTTTGAAAGTCGAAAAAAATAGATAGTTGACGAAATATTGAAATATCATTAAACTACGTTCTAAGTACGAAAAAACTTAAAATTACTGAAAAACAACATATTTACACAAAAAAACAATTTGAAAGTCAAATAATTAGACAGTCAACGAAATATTGAAATATCATGAAACTACGTTCGAAGTACGAAAAAACTTAAAATTACTGAAAACAACATATTTACACATAAAAACAATTTGAAATTCAAAAAATTAGAAAGTCGACACAAAATTGATACATAATCAAATTATGTTCTAAGTAAGAAAAAAAACCCAGCACAGGGGCGTCGCGGCACAGTGGTGATGTGGCATATTTGGATCAAGTATAATGATATCTGATAGTGATTAAAATCACTATCAAAAATAAACGCTTCGATGCAAATCTTTAGGTAGGGTTTAATTTAAAAAAAATTGGTCCTTTATTCCAAAAGCTACTTGATCTGCTGGTTCTTTGTTAATAACTCGTATTATAAAGTATGTCGAATGAAAAAGGGTTTATTAAAAAATAATATTTCTCATAAAAAAATTGTGTGGATCCATAAAGTTTTCAATAAGTTATAGCATTATAAAGTTAAAAGTAATATAAATAATAAAATCGAAAATTTTCACACAAAAATAGCATTCGGTAGCCTTTTTCACCATGAAGACAAGTCCAGAGGTCAAATTTTTTTTTTTCACATTAAAGTATATTACATTAGCTTTAATTTAAGATATATATAAAAGTGTCAGACTTTCCGGAACATTTTCAAAAGTTATGTTGAAAAAGTAAATTTATTGTGAAAAAGTTGTCATTTTAAATCCCCCCCTTTGGGCAGGTTAAGTGTCAGATTTACAAAAAAAATATACCAAATAATAAGTTAAGACATCAAGCATCTATATAAAAAAAAATTATATTGATACGTTCATTTTTGAAAAAGTTAGAGCATTATTAAGTTAAAAATATTAAAAAAAATTATTTTACTAAAATCGTATTTTTTTATTAACTTTGATGTCAACTTTCACCACGAAGACACGTCCAGAGGTCAAATTTTTTTTTTCAAATTAAAGTATATTACATAAGCTTCAATTTAAGATATATATAAAAGTGTCAGACCTTCCGGAACACTTTCAAAAGTTAAGTTGAAAAAGTTCTACTTTCTATATGCATTTTTTATATTTGAAGCCCCCCCATATATAGGGAAATAGTCTGATTTAAAAAAAAAGTATATCCAATGAAAGATGTATATAAATACTACTTCTCATGAAAAAATTGTATTGATCCATACATTTTTTAAAAAGTTATAGCACTTTAAAGTAAAAAATGTAAATTATAAAATCGAAAATTTTCACACAAAAATAGCATTCGGTAGCCGTTTTCACCATGAAGACAAGTCCAGAGGTCAAATTTTTTTTTTTCAAATTAAAGTATATTACATTAGCTTTAATTTAAGATATATATAAAAGTGTCAGACCTTCCGGAACACTATCAAAAGTTAAGTTGAAAAAGTTATACTTTTTATATTCATTTTTTATATTTGAAGCCCCTCCATATATAGGGAAATAGTCTGATTAAAAAAAAAAGTAAATCCAATGAAAGATGTATATAAATACTACTTCTCATGAAAAAATTGTATTGATCCATACATTTTTTAAAAAGTTATAGCACTTTAAAGTAAAAAATGTAAATTATAAAATCGAGAATTTTCACACAAAAATAGCATTCGGTAGCCGTTTTCACCATGAAGACAAGTCCAGAGGTCAAATTTTTTTTTTTCAAATTAAAGTACATTACATTAGCTTTAATTTAAGATATATATAAAAGTGTCAGACCTTCCAGAACATTTTCAAAAGTTAAGTTGAAAAAGTTAATTTTTTGTGAAAAAGTTGTCATTTTAAATTCCCCCCTGTGGGCAGGTTAAGTGTCAAATTTACAAAAAAAATATATCAAATGATAGGTAAAGACATCAATCATCTAAATAAAAAAAAGTTATATTGATACGTTCATTTTTGAAAAAGTTACGGCATATTTTAGTAAAATAAATTGAAAAAATTTAGAAAATTAGCGATTTTTAAATTTGTAATTTTTTTGGAGGTTTCCCCTATTTACGGGGAACGAGGCAATTTTTTTCAATTTTTAAGGGTAATGTCTTCGACTAGATACGATTTGTGATCTTTTGACGTATCGTTGAAAGAAATCCGTTCGGTGAGAGCTGAGAAAAAGTGGTAACAGACACAAAAAAAAA
>NW_026100570.1:2870-3047 GCF_025091365.1 Daktulosphaira vitifoliae
AAAAAAAAAAAACACATCATAGTAAAACCAATACCTTCTCAGCTTCGCATCGAAGCTAAAAAACTAAAAATTATAAAAACAACATATTAAAACATAAAAACTTGATCGGTAGCTTACGATATTTTAAACTTTGAATAAAAACACTTTATTTTTATTCTATAATATGGACTGTATTTT
>NW_026100571.1:0-3047 GCF_025091365.1 Daktulosphaira vitifoliae
AAACATTGCATATTTAATAATATTTTGAGCTTTTGAATGTTTTAAAAGCAATTTGAATTAATTACATTCAAATATCTACTATAATAGTAGGCCTACTTAGGCATCCTACCTAGCTTAGTTAGGTTGGTAACACATTGTGTCTTAGTGCATTGGTACAGGGTATGGTACTATTGCAATAGTTCAGTAGATTTTCTCGTTCTCCCTGACACAAACATTAACTTTTAAAAAGGACAATAAACAACTATTGATATTAAACCAAATTTATACAAAATATTTCATGAAAGAAATCATATCTAATTGAAATGAATGAGTTGCTACAAAAATTTTAATAGTTAAACAAGCTTACATGTGAATTTTATAATAGTGTACACACCTCAACTGGACAAATAAAACATTTTAAAATTTAATACTTACTTCTTCTGGTGGTCCTTGTTCAGCAAATTTATTGAATCCACCTCTTCCTCCTCGGAATCCACCACCACCTCCACGAAAATTACCTCCACCACCACGACCACCATCACCTAAAAATTAAAAAAAAATATTTAAACTTTATTACTTATGATATTGAAAAGATAATTTATTTTAACTAACAATAGTAGTAAAAGTATTTTTCAAGATATTCCTATCAAATATAAGATTTTTTGATATACACATTAACTACTGCCATGTCAAAAATACAAATTTAACTTTATAAAATTCAGAACCTGAAATTTTAAATACTGACTTATAAAATATGTTTATCTCTTCCAAAAAAAATTCTTGACCCAATATACTTCACAATATAAGAAAAAGACTGATTTAATGATTTTTTAAATTATAGTCTTCTTGAAAACTAAGCCAAACAAATTTTTCGTACTCTGTTCTAATTTATTTTAACAGAATAAAAATATAAATACATTTAATCAAATTTTAACGAAAATATATAATTTAAAATGTACATTAAGTACAGACCAAATTACGCATTTAAATGAAATTAATTTAATATTATTATTAAATTATTTTTATAAAAGCAACAACAGCAAATACCTTCGACTATTGTTATCACTATTTACATCATTATTATAACTACTTACAATATCAATGGATTATCTTTTTTCTTTTACAAAATTTCAGAAAATAATACACAATATTTTTTAATTATTTCAATGTAATATAATATTTCATTAGAATTTTCTTTCGTTCTTAAGGTTTTTGAGTTAATGAAAATGAGCTTTTTCAATAATAACATTAAGCAAAATATGTTTAATATAAATTTAAAAAAATCATAATTATTTTAACTGTATTAACTTACTTCTTCTTTGAAAGCCTCCACTTCCACCACCGCCACCACCCCCACGGCCAAAACTATTTCTATTATTATTGTAGGACATTTTAAAGATTAAAATTAAAATTTTTTCATTAATTAAAAAAAAAACACAATACCGCTAACACATCAAGTTAAATTTCAAACTAGTCACGTGGTTGCAGGGCATTCATAAACACCCATTATCAATAGTAATTTTAGTTATCTTTTGGACTTGAAACCTACTACAACCATGGTTAACAGTTATCTTAGTGAAAATAAGATCTGTAAAATGTTAGTTAAAATGTAAACTCCATGACATCCTCCTTTTCATGTTGCTTAATTATTATTGGTTTTTTGACAACAGCAGTAACATATTATCACTTTTATTCTATACGATTTACCCGCCTAGGATTTCTAATCCCTCCAATTTCGAGAAATAGACGATCTTGGAATATAATTTAGTAAACTTTTTATTTTTTAAGTTCCTAAACAGTCGTTAATGACTTGAATTATAGTTTAATTTATGGACATATTATTTACATCTGATTTTAGCTCTCACAAAGTTACAAGATAATTTCTATAGTTAGTATCCATTATTACGTTATTGTGGCTAATAATTTTTAATTACTTCACTTCACAGAATCAAACTTACTGTAAAACTAAACTATGGAAAATTTGCCAAAAGATAACCCCAATTTACCAACAGACAAAGATATGATAATAATAAGCCCTGAGCAATCTGATTTCTGTAATGTTACCAGTTCAGAAGGTATGTTATTAAACACTTAACATTTTATTTTAATAAAATTAATAAATTTTCGTTATTTTTAATGTGTAAATATTCCAATATCTAGAAACATGGGATTCTCATACTTCTAGGATAACAACTTCAAAACATAGAAATCAAATGTTAATAAAAAACCCAGTTAAAGAAGTAAATATTTCATCAGTTGAAAAATTAACTTGTTCTGATGATAAGTTCAAATTGGTATGAGCTATATTTCTTCTATTAATTTTTTATTAGTGTTGGCTTTGCAATAGTAGCAGATTATCAATTTCTGCTCAAATCCTGCTTTAACATTTGGGTTTTTAGATAAGGGAGTGGAAAAAATTACTTTCAATTTTTGTACTAAACCATTCTTAGTATAACTGTTAAATTTTTTTTGAGACTTTCATTTTAACTTATTATTTTTAATGTGATATTATATGTTCTTTGTTTGTTACAACCAATGGTTTTATTTTAAAAATACCCTAGAATACACTTTTAGAGAATTGCANTGTGATATTATATGTTCTTTGTTTGTTACAACCAATGGTTTTATTTTAAAAATACCCTAGAATACACTTTTAGAGAATTGCAATTCTCAAATTGAAGATACCTATAACCTTTTTTGGTTTCCATATAGAAAAGGAGTGAGGCTTTTTTCATCAAAATTTGTTTACTTGTTATCAAATTATATTTAAAATAATGGGATTGGAGAATTATTTATTTACCCCTTACCCTTTATAATATATGTAGCCACAAAGAAGGTAACAAAAATTATTAAATTTTTCAAAATCGCACATAATTCAATGTTCTGTATCCATGATAACACAAAATGCTAGTCAACTCTATGATATTATCTAAACATTTATTTATAAGTAATACTGTTATTACCACAGATGATTAACTATTGTAGTAATAACTAATTTTGATTGTTGTTGGTTCTTATTGACCTATTGACTAATATTTAATAATAATAAAAATACAATATTTTATTTT
>NW_026100572.1:0-3046 GCF_025091365.1 Daktulosphaira vitifoliae
GTCAGGAAATTTTATAATTACTATTTACAGTATATTTATCAGAAAAACTCATTATTTTTTTGCATTTTTATCATAATAGAATACTTAAATAGAAATCATAATATCATTTCTAAGTAATTGTTGGTATTTAAAAAGATTCTACAATTGAAATATCCAGAACTGAATTAATTTTAATGATTTACTTTAACTAAAAAAAAAAAAGTTAATACTTTGAATCCCTCTTGTGGGCAGGTAAAGNTAACTAAAAAAAAAAAAGTTAATACTTTGAATCCCTCTTGTGGGCAGGTAAAGGGTTAGATTTATAAAAAAAACCAAATGATTGATAAAGACATGCATCTATATAAAAAAAATATATACTGATTTTGCCATTTTTGATAAAGTTATAACAGTTAACAAAGTTATAAGTTTTATACATTGTACTACAAGGAACTTTCATTAGAAACAATAATATAATATTCTAAATCAACATTTCGCGATGTTTTCAAATGTGCAATTAGACTATTTCTATCACTTTTAAGTTTTAATATTATTAAAAAATAGTATTTACATATAAAAAATTCTCAGCTTCGCATCGAAGCTAAAAAATAATTAAGGACAAAAAAAATTGTTTTAAATTAATACTGATTTGATATAATATTTAATATTAATTTGATTATTAATAAGTTAAAAATAAGGAAAATGACATATTTAACCTATTTTTTTAATCGTTTAAAGTTGATTGTTGTAAATGTTTATAATAAAAAAAAATATATATTTTGCCATAACTTTTAGCTCAATTGGTAAGTTTCACATTGACATCATTAAATAGAAAAATTTATAACAATTAAAAAAATTGTATCGTTAAGATTAATATGCAGTCAGAAAGATTTACAATTACTATTTATAGTAAATTTATCAGAGTAACAAATATTTTTTTTTTGCATTTTTATGGTAATAGATAACTTAAATAGAAGTAATAGTAATAATTTCCTAGTAATTTTTGTTGTTTGTAGAAAAGATTCTACAATTGAAATATTAAGAACTTAATTAATTTTAATGATTTACTTTAACTAAATGAACCAATCAAAACAAAGTTGTTAAAAAGATTTACTCAATTGAGNAAAACAAAGTTGTTAAAACGATTTACTCAATTGAGCGTATTATAAAATATGATTATATTTGTAAAAATCAATTGTTAATTCAAGAGAAAAAACAATCATTTTTTTTAGAAATGATTTATATAGCAACATGTTACAAAAAAATTTGTAATATTATAGTCTAGTAGTAGCACACATAAATAAAATAAAAAAATTATTAAATGACATAGTAAAATAATTTAATTTTGAAGTTGAAACCTATCATATCAAACTTCATTCGTTAATAAATATTTTGAAAACATTAGAATTTAATGATTTTAATTGTCTTTATAGAAAACATATAATAACTAACTGTTTAATTGATAAATTAAAATTTTTTTTTCAATTTTTGAGGGTAATATCTTCAACTAGATACGAATTGTAGTCATTTGACGTATCGTTGAAAAAAGTAGGTCAAGTTAGAGCAGAGAAAATAAATGATATTCACAAAAAAACATCTTCTCGGCTTTGCATCGAAGCTAAAACTTAAAATATAGTAAAATAATTTTAATACGAATAAGAAATTTCTTCTTGCAAGGGGCGACTAAAGTGATGGGATCATTGATCTTTATTNTTTGCCAGGGGCGACTAAAGTGATGGGAACCTTGATCTTTATTGAAGTTATTGAAACTAAATGAGATAAAAATCAAACGAGTTCAAAATTTATACTAACTTAAAAAGAATTAGAAAAAATGCAAAAAATTCATTGCCATATGCGGGTTGGAACCTCGTACCCCAAGCGTGTAAAACATAANGAACCTCGTACTCCAAGCGTGTAAAACATAAATATCACCAACTCGGCAACCGTACGTCGCTACCGACGACTGAAAGAATTGGCTATTTAAGCTAATTCAAATTTCAAAATTATTTTTCTCGACTTAAAAGAAGCAAACAAATTTAAATAAGTTTAACTTTCTATGCTATATTAATTTTTTATTTATATAATATTTATGAAAATCTGTACTCCCCTTGTCAGGTATTTTAAAATAAAATAAAATACAAAACCCAGAATTTTAACACAAAAATAGCAAATTTTTGAATACAGTAGTCATTTTTACCATGAAGACAAATCCAGAGGTCGAACTTTTTTTTTTTTAATTAAAGTATATTACATAATCTTTAATTTAAGGTATATATAAAAGTGTCAGTCTTTCCGGAACATTTTCAAAAATTAAGTTGAAAAAGTTAATTTTTTGTAACGCATTTTAAAAGGTTTGCACCCCCCCTGTATAAAGGGAAATGGTCCGATTTTAAAAAAAAGTATGTCGAATGAAAGAAGTATATATAAAGTATTTATCATTAAAGAATAAAGTTGATTCATGCATTTTTTAAAAAGTTATAGCAACATAATGTTAAAAAATGTAAAATATAATATCAAGAATTTTTTCACAAAAATAGCATATTTTTGCATACGGTAGTCATTTTCACCATGAAGACAAGTCCAGAGGTCAAATTTTTTTTTTTCAAATTAAAGTATATTACATAAGCTTTAATTTAAGGTATATATAAAAGTGTCAGTCTTTCCGGAACATTTTCAAAAGTTAAGTTGAAAAAGTTAATTTTTTGTAAAAAAGTTACCATTTTGAAACCCTTCCTGTGGGCTGTTAAAGGGTCAAATGTTCACAAAAATATATAAAATGATAGGGAAATATCTAAGGTATCTACAAAAAAAAAAAAATTATATTGATTCAGTTATTTTTAAAAAAGTTATGGCAATTTTAAGTAAAAAAAATTGAAAAATAGCGATTTCTAAATTTGTAATTTTTTGGGGGATTTCCCCCGTTTACGGGGAACGAGGGATTTTTTTCAATTTTTGAGGGTAATGTATTCAACTAGATACTTGAAATCATAAAAAAATATTCCAAAAAAGAATAAAATATTACAGATTCATCCGGAAATTTAAAATCAAATAAATAAATGGATTTAAAACA
>NW_026100573.1:0-3045 GCF_025091365.1 Daktulosphaira vitifoliae
AATGGATAATTTAGTAGGAGACTTAGGCCTTTAAAAATATATACCAAGAATTATGATATCTTACCTATAAGAATGAAATTTATCAAATTGTAAAGTTTTAAACAAAGATTACTCAAAATAACTATATATACTACTGCTTTGATGTATTAAATCTTTCCAATGAAATAAATGTCGTATATAATGTTTTAGATTGGCGATTATTCATTGACAGTTCAAATAAAAGCCTCAAAGCTGTTTTAATTTATAATGGAAATAACTGGCTGTCTGTCCTAATTGAATATTCTGATCACATGAAAAGGGATTAAGCTAATGTTGAATAACTTCTAGAAAAAATTAATTACAGTAGCCATAATTGGGACGATTTATTATATGTGGCGATTTTAAGATGTTAGGTTTTTTACTTGGCCCTCAGGGTGGTTATCCCAAACATTCATGTTTTTTATGTTTGTGGGTTAGCCGGGCAGATAGCCAACATTATATAAAGAAAGATTGACCACTAAGAGAAAATTCATTACCTGGTTCATTTAATGTTGTCAAACAAAAATGTTGTCCCAATTTAAAAGAAAAAGTGGTGATGCCACTACTTCACATAAAATTAATACTCGCTAAACAATTTGTAAAAGTATCAAAACCAGAGAATTAAACGTTTTAATATATAAAAATATTATTTCCTAAGTTACCAGATGCAAAAAGTAAAGTAGGTATCTCCATTTATTCTCAAATAAAAAAATATTTTATCTCGTCCTGAATTAAAAAAAAAAAAACGACAGCAGTAGAAAAAAAACATTACAATAATTTTATGTAATAGTTATCTTTTTTTTGAGTAATAATAGTAGAGATGAAAATAGAGATACAAGTTGATACCTTATTAAAAAATTATAAAAATCTTAGGATGTTTATAAAACTGCATTATTTGCAATCACATTTATTTCAGATATATTAAAATCAAATTTATGAGATGTTAGTTAGGAACATAGAGAATGATTTACCAGGATATAGAAATAATAGAGAAAAGTTATCAAGGAATATGGAAAGATGTTTTGATGAGTGACTAGTTACAAACGAAATACTTTCTTGTCTTGTGATTTCCACAAGACAAGAAATCTGACCATTAATTATTAAAAATTAATCAATAAATATATTAATAGTCTTGATTTTTTTTATTTACTTATTTTTTTACATTTAATATGGCAATTTAAAATTGAAAAAAGGACAGAGGACAATTTTTTTAATTTTTACGAAAATTTGCATGGAAAAAGTTACATACCTATAACCAATATTTAGTGAGAAAAGATTAAGTTTTCGTTTGTCCTTTTCTCAATACATATTTCAATGTTTGCAATCATAAAAAAAAATACAACATTTAATATATATATTGTATTATATATATTAATGGTTAGTATAGGTCACTCTATAAATAAAGCTAAATATACTTAGAGATTTTAAAGCAAAAAAATAAAAATTTTAAAATCATTAGTTTTATTATAAATATCTTATTAATGGAAATCGAGGGAACTTGTTTATCAACATTTAAAACTTTCCTTTTGCATGAAAATTACGATTTAATAACGAAAATATTATATTTATATTCTAAAGGATTTTCTACATGTTTAGTAAAAACCGGAAACTAAAAAAGGCAGCGTGCGCAAATAAAAATGATGTACTCACCATAATCTAGGTATAATTTAAATGTACAAAAGAGATATTTTGGGGATAAAAATTGATACAACTAGGCAGTTTTTAAGCTTCTTTGATTTGAATTTAAAGAATTTAAATTCATGACAAGTCATAAATATGACCTAACATACTCTTTTTATGAAATAAATGTATCAACAAAATTAAAACTAATGCGGTATAATTATTACAGTTTTCAATATTATGATCTGTCAAGAAAAAATATTATTTTTAAGTCGATAAATTAAAAAAAAATTATGATGTTTAGAAATACCTCGTTAATTTTTTGAAGAGTAAATTTTTAATAGTTTAACTTAAGACGGTAAAATTAAAATAGTTTATATGTACTGTTTTCTAATACTCCTTTTTGTTATTTTTAATTAGTGACACGGTACCGTATATTTTGCCATACGTTCAATATACCTCGTCTCTTTTATCAGCCGTCTTATTATATCGCAAGTCCAGTCTGATTAGAGTACCCCCACTGTCTAGTTAGGATGCAAAGTCAATCTAATGGAGCGCGGTCGATCACCGAGAGCTGGCAGTGAACGCTCCTCCGGTTTCTGACGTCTATATACGCATTCTAATCTTTCGTCTTTGGCCAACAATTTCCTTTTAAGTTTTTATTTTTTTTTTGACTCCTTATAGTATTGTTAGTTGAAAGTAAACTATTTTTATTTATTTATAAAACTGAACATTTTAACGTGTTACGGTATTGTTTTTTTTCTTAGTGATATTCAAATATTACTGTTGAACTGGCCAATGCCATTATAAACAGTGTTAAACTTCATTAAGTTTGATACCGTGATAATCCGTGTCATTATTTTATAAAAAGTTATTATGGTGGCATAAAAATTGATTTACATTAAGTGAATTTATCAACTTTACAGATCTTTTCTTTAAAATAAATTTACGATCTGAATTATAATTTAGAAAAATTGGATAATATAATAATAGGTTATTGTTAGAATTTATTCCAATGTCTAACGAACACGTATTATACAATAAAAAAAAACAAAAACAAAAATCGGATAAATATGTATAATTGTCATTAAATAATAACTATCATCAATTTGGCGTAATGTAAATAATTCAGTGCCGTAATAATGAACAGCGAAAGTAATAAAAAACATTAAAGCATTGTGATAAATGTTAAGTAAAAACTCTCTTACTGTAGTACATTACATGTTAAGATATACCTGATTTATATGGCTGTATGCGATACCTTAANTCTGATTTATATGGCTGTATGTGATACCTTAAAAGTTAAAAAAAAAACTAAGTAATGGGCATCATTTACGTGATGCAACTAAATAACCTTTTCTAAAAACTATGCTATATTCGTTGTTAAATAAATGCGTTTAATTTATA
>NW_026100574.1:0-3044 GCF_025091365.1 Daktulosphaira vitifoliae
TATATTTTTAGTTAGATATATTGATAGAGTTTTTTTTTTTATAATTTTTAGCGTTTGAATTTTTCATTTAAGTCGATTAGTGTGCATGTTATTTCACTTTAAAATTTTGATTTTTTTTACCTATATATATGTATAAAACGGGTAGACTTGTAATACAGGTAGTTAATTGCAGCGGTTATGATGGCTCGTAAAGACACATATTAGATAAGATAAGATATTTGCTGGTCAATGTTAAATGGATCACTCTGTATAGTTGGTAAAATAACATTAAATATTTTGCTTACCTCCAAACATCACTTGCTTTTGAAAATGTAGATTTTTTTATTACTTCAGGTGCCATCCATGCATATGTTCCAGCAGCTGACATGTTGGTTGTTTTATAAACTTCTCTTGCTAAACCAAAATCAGTAATCTTCAAAGTTTTAAATTGAAAATCATTATTTTCTATCGGTTCATTCAACAGCACTAAATACAAATATATATTACTAGTTTAAAAGTTAAACTTTTAAAAATTATAGAATATTTCAACAATATTTCATAATATATTCTTTAAGAAATTAATAAACATCAAGTGATTAAGTGGTCTTAAACATTTAAAGATGTTTTTTTTATTTATGTCCTTAAAATATCTATAAAATATAAAAGAATAAGTTTACATTACAAATTTATGTAATTTTATTGTAAGTTTTTAAAATTGTAAATAGTTTTTATGAAAACTACAAATTAAATTTTTATTCAAAATGATCTTGATTATCACAAGGTTTTATGAATTTAAAGGCATTTGTTATTAAGGTTTCATTTGGATTCATAAAACTTTTAATATCTAAAACAAATTCTTTATACTTATAGATTATATTAGTTATATATAGATAGATATAACATATAATATATCATATTTATTGATTCAATATACTTAAAATAATATATTTAATAAAAAAAAACAGAGTGACTTCAGAAATGAATGAAAAGTTAGAGTTTTTAATCTTTTAAAATTCTTCATTTATTTATATTTTGATGTCACATTCATAATGTTAATAAATATTTGTTTTCTGGAAAATTCTCTATAATAATAAGATAAAAATATTTATAACTCACATAAACATATTCTTAATCTTTGCAAATTTTAATTTCTCAACAAATAATATAGTATCAAAAATTGTGATATTGCAGTAGGATATAATTTAGATATTTTCTTTATTATAAAAATTATTGGCAACATTTAATTACAATCAGATAAAAAAATTATTTAGTTAAAAACTCAGTGGCGTTTGTTCACTGGAAGTGTTCATTCATTGGTATTGTTACCCTTTAAGAAAACTATTTTAGGCAAACCATTCATAATTTCAAGACTTTCATTAGAAACCCTGGATTGAGAGATAATCTTAGTAGATCATTTTTTTAAAAGTTTTAACTATTTAATAGGTTAATATAACATGAAAATTATTTGACTTATTTACCATTAGATGATTTTAAATCGCGATGAATTAGTGATATTGGAGCACCATTATGTAAGTAATTCATTCCTCTAGCTATTTGAATTGCCCAATCAACTAGAACATCTGGTCGAATCTTTCTTCCCAACAAAACTCGATTTAATGACCCTCCCCTAGCATATTCCATCACTAAACATAAATTTGGCACTTGCAAACATACTCCTAACATAGATACAATATTTTCATGATCTAATAACCAAAAAAGGTTAGCTTCTTGTTTCACATTTTTCACTGTTTCACTAATATCTTCATCTGGATCTTGACGAGCTGCTTTAACAGCAACTTCTTTATTATTCCAATACCCACGATAGACTTTACCAAAACCACCAACTCCAATAACTTCTTCAAGTTCAAGTTCACTGAAGCCAATTTCAGTAATATGGACATTACCAATAAGAGAAGGAACGTTTTCTAATATATTGTTTTCGGTGACAAAATTTGCTGGGAATATACCTACTTTATCACCGAGTTTTCCAGTCCACCATCCTTCATCTCCTGATATCTTTGCATCAGTTGAAAGAACTTCAACAATATCACCTCGTTTTAAACTTAACTCATCTTCTCCTTGAGCTTCGTAATTGTAAATTGCAGTCCATAATGGTAAATTTGTTGGTGGTTGAGTAGGACATTTATTTTTTTGATATGACGATGTATTTACATACGTTGTATTTGGGCTATGAAATTTTGAACGTGACGGAGAATAAGGGTTGCGCAATTTGGAGTTGACAAAACCTGGACCAAGGTGTTCCATGGACGCCAAAGCCGGAGGCATTCGTTATAGTTGTTATCTGATTTCTAAAACACTTTGACGACGGTAAAAATCTTTCACCATAATTTTTCATTCAACTTTTAACAAATTTACTAAATATTATTTACTATCTTATCAGGGTGATATCTAAAATACTTAATTTTCTCAATTTTTATGTAAAAACTATAGTCTTGTAACTGATGTAAATGTAAAAGTTATTTTTAATAAAAGAAACAAGGTTCACAATAATATAGTCAAAAATTATTTTCAATAAATATGAAATAGCTACAAATCAGTCATTAACTACAATTGTCTGTTCTCATCAATTTTCATTTTTCGTCGCCATTTTGAATTTTAAAATCCTGTTATCTCCATAAACTTGTACAACTCGATAAAATCATATTATAAGGTCTTTGGATGAAAATCATTATGNTATATTATAAGGTCTTTGGATGAAAATCATTATGACTACCTAATAGGTAGTACCTATCTCTAGTACAACAAAATCTATAATAATAATTTTAAAGTATAAGTTATAATTCAAGTAGTAATAAAAAATTTCACCACATTTAAGTCAATATATAATTTCAAATTTCTTGATTTATCTAGAATTTGTGTTGTTTTTCTATTAATTATATAATTTTTTTATTGCTTTAAAATATAATAAAATATTAATTGTCTCTTTTATAATGGATAGTGATGTTATTAAAACTTTGGATCCTTTTTATGAAGCCGTTCAAAGTTTACGTAAGCGTAATTTTGAAAAATGCATTGAAAATTGCTCTAAAATGTTATCACTCAAT
>NW_026100575.1:0-3041 GCF_025091365.1 Daktulosphaira vitifoliae
ACGTTTATTTTCGTGTTATAATTTTGTTTAATAAAAGTCTACGCCATTTAAATAATTGTGTGTTGTAAGATATAACCCACAGACCTAACGTATAACTATTATTTAAAAAAAAATTAACTAAAAATATTAACTGGATCAAAAGTTATTTAAGTTGTCAGTGAGTGGTGGGCCATCTTTATTAAGCGCCCAACGTTTTTTTCACAATAATAATAGTATTTTTCGTTCAATATTGTTTTAAGCTAATTTTAAAAATTATTTTCAACTTTTTAGTTCGATATGCTTTAAAAGTGTGTTTTTCAGTTTTATTATTTAAAACTATATTTATAACTATTTATTTAACATGCTTATATTAGTTTCTCATGTATTTTGTTTGTTGTGTGTTGTTTGTAACTTTCCACGCGCACGTGTCTATGGCCTTGAGACTAGACGATTTTTTATTATTTTTATGCTTTTTGATAATAACAATGACGATTAACAGAAATATATAAATGACCTATATCTTTATCTATATCATTGTCAATGTAGTCGCCAAACGTAGCTAAATGATTCACATTGCCTATAATATTATAAACGTTATTATAATATGACAATCAATATATTTTGTAATTAAATCAAATGGTAAAGGCCAATCTATAATGACGTTTGTGAAATTGATGAATTCCATAATTAGATGTTTCTTATATATTTCTTTTTTGGTGGTCTGCTTTTTAATTTCGTCCCAATAACTAATTATATAGTCTGTATATGTTGCTACTTCCTTATTGAGATTAAATCTCAACAACATATGTAAATGTCTCGATTTATTATTTATATTGTCGAAATTAATAAAATGATCAGTTCCAAATCGTTTAAACAATTGGTCCATGGTAATTTCTCCATTAATTTTATCTTAAATATGCAAACCTTAACTGAGTTCTCCCCAATATTGGTGTCCGAATACAGTTTTCAAACCATCCTTATCTATGGAATTTACAAAATCAAAATTAAGAATAATGCAAAAAATACCAAACGAAAATAAATATTTTGTAAACATTTTCAATTATTAAATTTTATCGATGTAAAATAAATTGATTTTAATAATATTTTCACTGTTTAGAGTGCTTCAATGTATACAAAATATGTTATTCATTTTTAAAAATGTTGTTACAGAATTTATTTTTTAATTATACTATCAGTTGAGTAAATTAAAAAGATGCTTTTTTACTTATAACTTATAACTTTTTGAAAAATAAACAAATCAACATAATTTTTTTTTATACTAAAATTTTAGATATTTCCCTTTCATTTGATAACACTTTTTTGAAAATCTAACACTTAACCTGCTCATTGGGGGGTTTTAATATAGCAACTTTTTTACAAAAACTAACTTTTTCAAATTAATTTTTGAAAATATTCCGGAAATAAAAGCTTATTTTATGTACTATAAAATGAAAAAATAAAATTTGTCCTGACGACCTATCTTCTATGCGCAAATGGCTACCGTATTCAAAAATATGCTATTTTTGTGTTAAAATCCTGGGTTTTGTATTTTATTTTATTTTAAAATATCTTATAAGGGCAATACACTGCCCTATTTTTTTATAATTATTATTTTTATAATAGGCTAAATTGAATAACTTTTTTTTTATTGGTTTTTTTACCGACGCCCACGCTTTTTTTCACATTAATATTAGTATTTTTCGTTCATTATTGTTTTAAGTTAATTTTAAAAATTATATTTAACTTTTTAGTTCGATGTGCTTTAAAAACGTGTTTTTTAGTTTTTTTAAACTATATTTATTTTTCAATTTTTAGTTTCATGTTATGATAGTAGTTACTATCAATATCTTGAATGTTACCCGTAACGGGAAATCAGAGTTCGATTCCAGAGAGGGGTCAGAGAAACGGCTACCACATTCAAGGAAAGCAGCAGGCGCGCAAATTACTCACACACCAAACGTGGAGGTAGTGACGAAAAATGATACGGAAATTATCCCTCGTAATCAGAATGAATACTTTATATCTCTTAATTAGAATAAAGCGTGTTAATATATAAATTTTAATTGTAATTAGAATATATATATATATATACAAGTAAAGCGACTCAAGTACGTAAACGATCATGCACTAGGTATAGCCGTGTTTTGTGGGCGGGCGGGTCGGAGTAATATTATACCTGAGGTATAAACGGTGGTAGGAATATATAAATATATATACGTAAGGCGCATTAGACGCGGGCGGTATTAGTCAGTCAAAATAAAAATTTGTTTATATATATATATAATATTGATGTCAAGCACGCGTGTACGGGTACGATAACTAAAAATAAATTTTTATAGGAATAGTGTGCCGTCGTGTGATGAGCGAGGCGTGAGGAGGGGTGAATGCGTTATGACAGTCTAGTCTAGACGACGGAATATGCGATAACGCGTGGCGTTTGGAGAGTTACAAACATACATACATACATACATATGAAACTAATATAAGCGTGTTAATAAATATAGTTTAAAAAACTAAAAAAACACGCTATTAAAGCAGATCGAACTAAAAAGTTAAAAATAATTTTTAAAATAATTATGAACAAAAAATACTAGTATTATTGTGATAAAAGCGTCGGGCGCTCAATATACGAAAAATATGACACAAAGCACCCACGCTTTTATCACAATAATACTAGTATTTTTTGTTCATAATTATTTTAAAAATTATTTTTAACTTTTTAGTTTGATCTGCTTTAATAGCGTGTTTTTTTAGTTTTTTAAACTATATTTATTTTTTACTTTTTAGTTTCATGTTATGATAGTAGTTACTATCAATATCATGGTTGTTACGGGTAACGGGAAATCAGGGTTCGATTCCGAGGAGGGAGTCTGAGAAACGGCTACCACATCCAAGGAAAGCAGCAGGCGCGTAAATTACTCACTTCCGGAACGTGGAGATAGTGACGAAAAATGACGATACGGAAATCATCCCTCGTAATAGGAATGAATACTTTATATCTCTTAATTAAAATAAAGCGTGTTAATAAATAAATTTTAATAGTAATTAGAATATATATACAG
>NW_026100576.1:0-3041 GCF_025091365.1 Daktulosphaira vitifoliae
CTCCAGTGCCTTGTGTCATTCATCAGTCTCAGTACTCGGTTGTCGCTGTCCGGCTTACTACTTAAAGTAAAGTCTTTGTTTGTTCCTTTTTAAAACCTATCAACTCTGTTATTTTTCCTCACCTGGTACGCCAAGTATTTGTGTCTTGCACTTCATCTGCACCTCGTACTTCATTATCCTCTCCTATACCCAAAGTATTTGTGTCTTGCACTTCGTCTGCACCTCATATCTAGGTGTTACCCTTATTCCCTTCCTATAACAACAGCCTTTCGACACCCACAGCTAACCCGGAGTGTCAGCCGAGCACGGTGACTGCTGTACGACAACACGCACGTGAATACCTAGACAGCAGGCACCACATCCTCATATTCATCTTCGTATACACATTACATAGTTACTCCTTTACATTTTACATTTTACTAAGTTACGACATTGACGAAAATGTAATAAATTACAATTAATAAAAAAATAATGGTAGTGTTATATATTAGTGGCTGCATTGTTCAGTAGATGTATACATATAATAAATATAGTTTAAAAAACTAAAAAAACACGCATTTAAAGTACATCGAACTAAAAAGTTTTTTTTTTTTTATTTATAAAATAATAAAATTTACAATCTGTACATAAGAAAAGCAAATAAAATACAATAAGCAAATAGATGAACAATAGAATATAACACATTTGACTTAAAAACGGGAAAAAGGGAAGCTATCCAGTGATGGGACCCTTTTGACTTGAATTGGTTATTTAGCCATCATAATATTAATTTAAAAGGTCATGGCACCAGTGTCTTTTTAGACGGTGAGGAGGGTTGTCCGGAATTGTAACTGTATGTTGGTTAGCAATTAATGGATTTGGATGTAGAAGTAATTTAAAGTGAAACTTTTTGTAGTATAATTTAACTAAAATATCGACTGGTTCAATGTTTAAAAGAAGGGAAATTGCTTGGAAGGCTTCAATTGTTTTAAACTGCGATGTTTTGGCACAATCCTATATTTGGGCTCCGTAAGACCAAATTGGTCTTAACATTGACTTATAAATGATTATTTTGTTATGTACAGGAAGTTTTGATTTTAATACAGGACGTAATAAGTGGGATCTAATGTTTAATAGCTTTCTTTTGGATTTGAGATGAGGACCCCAGGTTAATCTTTTATCATGTGTAATACCAAGATATTTGACTTGAGTCGAAGAAGGGATAGGAACTCCTTGGAAGGAGAGAACAGGCATATTTTTTTTATTGAGAGTGAAAGGAACATTTACTGATTTGTCTGCATTGATTTTAATTTTCCAATTTGTAGACCTAACTAAAAAGTTAAAAATAATTTTTAGTTCGATGTACTTTAAAAGTGTGTATATTTAGTTTATTAAACTATATTTATTTTTTACTTTTTAGTTTTCTATGACATCGCTATCACAGTCACGGAAAATTTATGGTCAATTATGACTATACATTAATATACTAGTTAGTGTATTTATAAATTCACAACAGTGTCATACTACTATTGATAATAAAGGCTATATACTTGCTAATATCATCATAAAAAAAAAAAAAATTATACAGGAATAGATGCGCCGTCGTGTGGTGAGCGTATCGTAGGGTGGGATGAATGCGTTACGACCGTCTAGTCTCAAGGCCGTAGGAATGTGCGCGTGGAAAGTTACAAACAACATACATGTGAAACAAATATAAGCGTGTTAAAAAAGAAGCACGCATTTATGATTTTAAAATAAAGTATTTACATTTATAACATAACTAGTTTTTATTAAAATAAGTACTTATAAATACATATCATGGCGCAGTCAAGAGATATGATTGTACCAGTCCCAAGACCGCTGGAGCTACAAGGTAACTTAATGGAAAATTTAAAAAATTTTAAAAGAAAATATGAATTCTATTTGTCAGCTAATGACTTGGAAAATAATTCAAATTAAATTAAAACTGCAATATTACATTCTTTTATTGGGGATGTTGCAAATGAGCTGATTGATACGCTTGAGCTGACTGATAAACCATGTTGTACTATATTAAGTGGCTTAAAACAATATTTTGAACCTAAAAAAAATTTAATAATAGATAATTTAAGTTTTTACAAAGAAGTTAGCAAGAAGGTGGATCATTTGATAATTTCTTAATCAATTTTAGAAAGCAATCTAAAAAATGTGAATTTGGTGAATTGAACAATAATCTTTTAAGAGTGATGATAGTTCTTGGTATTAATGACAAGGACTTCAGGAACAGTTATTTAGAGAACCAAAATTAACATTAGATCAGACTGTTGAGTGTTGTAGAGCTACTGAAGATGCTAAACAGAACCATTCAGTAGTAATGCCAAAGGGTGATTCTAATTATTTATCAAGTAATAAAATGGTTGATGCTGTTACTTATAATACTAAAACAGTAAATTTTAAAGATTCCAACAAGTTTGGTGATAAGTCAAATGAGTTAAAAAGTGATGGTCGGTCCAGTCAATTAATAAAATATAAAAATCAGGAAATAAATGTTTTGTATGACTGTAAGAAATGTGGTCGACAACATGGTCCTAGGAGTTGTCCAGCTTTCAATCAAAAATGTAAGATATGTTTAAAATTTGGTAATTTTGCTGTAGAATGTATGTCAAATATTGTTAAAGATAAGAGTAATTTTAATAATAATGTAAATGATAATAGAGAAGTTAGGGCTACTACTAATGAATATAATAATAGTAGTGACTAATTATTTTTTATTANCTACTAATGAATATAATAATAGTAGTGACTAATTATTTTTTATTAATAAAGTTAATATATGTTAGTTTTATTAGACAATCTTATCAAAAAATATAATTGTTGATAATAATGTTATTAAATTTAAGCTTGATACAGGTTTTGATATAAATATTTTACCTTTAAGTATTTTAAAAAAATTAAATAAGAATTATAATATGCTAAAAATAATATAAGAATAATTAAACAAACCAGTTGAATATCCTAAATAATTTGCCAGTAATATTGTTATTGTAGAATAAGTTAATGGCAATTTAAGAATATGTTTGTAT
>NW_026100577.1:0-3040 GCF_025091365.1 Daktulosphaira vitifoliae
AATGGATAATTTAGTAGGAGACTTAGGCCTTTAAAAATATATACCAAGAATTATGATATCTTACCTATAAGAATGAAATTTGTCAAATTGTAAAGTTTTTAAACAAAGATTGCTCAAAATAACTATATATACTACTGCTTAGATATATTAAATCTTTCCAATGAAATAAATGTCGTATATAATGTTTTAGATTGGCGATTATTCATTGACAGTTCAAATAAAAGCCTCAAAGCTGTTTTAATTTATAATGGAAATAACTGGCTGTCTGTCCTAATTGAATATTCTGATCACATGAAAAGGGATTAAGCCAATGTTGAATAACTTCTAGAAAAAATTAATTACAGTAGACATAATTGGGACGATTTATTATATGTGGCTATTTTAAGATGTTAGTTTTTTTACTTGGCCCTCAGGGTGGTTATCCCAAACATTCATGCTTTTTATGTTTGTGGGATAGCCGGGCAGATAGCCAACATTATATAAAGAAAGATTGACCACTAAGAGAAAATTCATTACCTGGTTCATTTAATGTTGTCAAACAAAAATGTTGTCCCAATTTAAAAGAAAAAGTGTTGACGCCACCACTTCACATAAAATTAATACTCGCTAAACAATTTGTAAAAGTATCAAAACCAGAGAATTAAACGTCTTAATATATAAAAATATTATTTCCTAAGTTATCAGATGCAAAAAGTAAAGTAGGTATCTCCATTTGTTCTCAAATAAAAAAATATTTTATCTCGTCCTGAATTAAAAAAAAAAAAACGACAGTAGTAGAAAAAAAACATTACAATAATTTTGTGTAATAGTAATCTTTTTTTTGAGTAATAATAGTAGAGATGAAAATAGAGATACAAGTTGATACCTTATTAAAAAATTATAAAAATCTTAGGATATTTATAAAACTGCATTACTTGCAATCACATTTATTTCAAATATATTAAAATCAAATTTATGAGATGTTAGCGAAGAACATGGAGAATGATTTTACCAGGATATAGCAATAATAGAGAAAAGTTATCAAGGAATATGGGAAGAAGTTTTGATGAGTGACTAGTTACAAACGAAATACTTTCTTGTCTTGTGATTTCCACAAGACAAGCAATCTGACCATTAATTATTAAAAATTAATCAAAAAATATATTTATAGTCTTGATTTTTTTTATTTACTTATTTTTTTCCATTTAATATGGCAATTTAAAATTGAAAAAAGGATAGAAGACAATTTTTTTAATTTTTACGAAAATTTGCATGGAAAAAGTTACATCCTATAACCAATATTTAGTGAGAAAAGATTAAGTTTTCGTTTGTCCTTTTCTCAATACATATTTCAATGTTTGCCATCATAAAAAAAAAATACAACATTTAATATATATATTGTATTATATATATTAATGGTTAGTATAGGTCACTCTATAAATAAAGCTAAATAAACTTAGAGATTTTAAAGCAAAAAAATAAAAATTTTAAAATCATTAGTTCTATTATAAATATCTTATTAATGGAAATCGAGGGAACTTGTTTATCAACATTTAAAATTTTCCTTTTGCATAAAAATTACGATTTAATAACGAAAATATTATATTTATAATCTAAAGGATTTTCTACATGTTTAGTAAAAAACGGAAACTAAAAAAGGCAGCGTGCGCAAATAAAAATGATGTACTCACCATAATCTAGGTATAATTTAAATGTACAAAAGAGATATTTTGGGGATAAAAATTGATACAACTAGGCAGTTTTTAAGCTTCTTTGATTTGAATTTAAATTCATGACAAGTCATAAATATGACCTAACATACTCTTTTTATGAAATAAATGTATCAACAAAATTAAAACTAATTCGGTATAATTATTGCAGTTTTCAATATTATGATCTCCTGACAAGAAAAAATATTATTTTTAAGTCGATAAATTAAAAAAAAAATATGATATTTAGAAATACCTCGTTAATTTTTTGAAGAGTAAATTTTTAATAGTTTAGTTTAAGACGGTAAAATTAAAATAGTTTATATGTACTGTTTCCTAATACTCCTTTTTGTTATTTTTAATTAGTGACACGGTACCGTATATTTTGCCATACGTTCAATATATCTCGTCTCTTTTATCAGCCTTCTTATTATATCGCAAGTCCAGCCTGATTAGAGTACCCCCACTGTCTAGTTAGGATGCAAAGTCAATCTAATGGAGCGCGGTCGATCACCGAGCGCTGGCAGTGAACGCTCTCTCCGGTTTCTGACGTCTATATACGCATTCTAATCTTTCGTCTTTGGCCAACAATTTCCTTTTAAGTTTTTTTTTTTTTTTGACTCCTTATAGTATTGTTAGTTGAAGGTAAACTATTTTTATTTATTTATAAAACTGAACATTTTAACGTGTTACGGTATTGTTTTTTTTCTTAGTGATATTCAAATATAACTGTTGAACTAGCCAATGCCATTATAAACAGTGTTAAACTTCATTAAGTTTGATATCGTGATAATCCGTGTCATTATTTTATAGAAAGTTATTATGGTGGCATAAAAATTGATTTACATTAAGTGAATTTATCAACTTTACAGATCTTTTCTTTAAAATAAATTTACGATCTGAATTATAATTTAGGGAAAATTGGATAATATAATAATAGGTTATTGTTAGAATTTATTCCAATGTCTAACGAACACGTATTATACAATAAAAAAAAAACAAAAATCGGATAAATATGTATAATTGTCATTAAATAATAATTATCATTAATTTGGCGTAATGTAAATAATGCAGTGCCGTAATAATGAACAGCAAAAGTAATAAAAAACATTAAAGCATTGTGATAAATGTTAAGTAAAAACTCTCTTACTGTAGTACATTACATGTTAAGATATATCTGATTTATATGGCTGTATGTGATACCTTAAAAGNTCTGATTTATATGGCTGTATGTGATACCTTAAAAGTTAAAAAAAAAACTAAGTAATGGGCATCATTTACGTGATGCAACTAAATAACCTTTTCTAAAAACTATGCTATATTCGTTGTTAAATAAATGCGTTTAATTTATA
>NW_026100578.1:0-3038 GCF_025091365.1 Daktulosphaira vitifoliae
AAAAAAAGAGCTGAATTTCACTAAGCAATTTTTGTTTTGAAATTTTGAAAATCCGTAAAATATTCAATAATGTTTTTTATACAAAAAATCTAAATATTTATCATTTTGAAAAAATACTTAAGTGTAAAATTAATTACCATTGTATGTGGTCAGTAAATGTTCTCTCTATTTATGCTATGCTAAGCACTTTCTTTTCTTTCTGGTGTAATGTTATATTTATGGTACAAATTAGTTCTCTTTTACGGAATTTTAAGTAAATGGCACCCAAGATAGCTATAATCGTGAATATGTTTAGAAATTATTAGAACTTAATTAATATATAAGCAGAAATTTTTGTCAAGTACTAATATCATCGCGTAGTATTGACTGGTGTCTTGTCTAAGTACTGATTTAGTATTCGTGATCAGCATTGATGGAAGAGTACTGGCGAAATATTGATTATACAATATATTTAGTACTGATCTACGAAAAACGTTATCATTCCAGACATATAGCAGTATAGGTCCAATGGCATTCAATGACAGAAATCAAAATATATTTAGCAAACAGAGTATATTTAAAAAGTCGTTGGGGAGGGGGCACAAAAAAATATCAAGAGATAAACTACTATGAAAATTATTGGCCGTAATTTATCACACAGTCTATGAGTGAAATATATCAACTAACATTTTTATATCAACATAGCATTACCAGTGGAAGGGCACGTACCCATCCATGGAAATAAAAAAAAAAGCAAGTGCATTTCCGATACATTTAAATGTAGGCGGCTTATACAGCTCGGTGGTGAATTTATCATGACTCGAACACAGATCTCGGTATCTGTGTCTTGGTATCATACCGAGAATCGATTTCTGCTAATCTGTGCTAGATTCCCGTTATTTCTATTACATGAATTAAGTAATTTAGTTTAAAATACGTTAAACATATTCAGCGTGTCCCACCGTAATGTACTAATTTGAATATATAAATCAATATTCAAAAAATCGTATGTTGTGATAGGACACCTTGTATATTAAATTTTGTGTCTCGTGAAAAGTTTTCGAAAGTTGATTTATCAAATTGTTACATAATTACTTCTTTATATTGAGGCTTCTTTATCTTTATAATAAATATAAATAAATACAATGTATGTATTTTGTGAGTTTTTATGACATAATATAGTAGCAATAATATTATAAATAAATTTTTAATAATTTTATATTCCTGAAAATTCAATAACTTCATAATACATGATTCAAAACCATAATATAAGAATTTTATTTATTCTATTGACAGATGAGTGTGATCCACTTGGATATGGAAATAGTTTAGGAAATAATGAAGGTAAAAATGTTTATCATGCTTTAAGAGTTAACTATTTTGTTTAAAATATTAAATTATACAGAATGGTAGATTTTAGTTAAGACTCACAATTTATCAGAAACAGCTGAAAATTTTATTTTTTTTTGTAAAGAAAAAAATTATTTTATTCTAAATACTATTATAATTATATGTAATTAAATATTTTTTTATCCCTTCAAATTAAAAAACTTAAATTTAATCTTCTTAAATGGGAACCTTTAATTTTAATTTGATAATATGATAGAAAAAAAAATTACAAGCAATTTAGTCCTATAATTTTTTTTATCTAATTTTTTTTTATACAGTAAAAAACATGAAAAAGTTTTAAAAATACGTTATAACTGATTATGTTTATTTTCACTTAGTTATTCTTCGGATAACTTATTTGATTAAAAAAGAAATTCTAAAATTTTAATATTTTTTGCCAATTGCGGTAATATACTAGATTTATTATATATGACCGGTTAATTAATTATTAATTACAGAAACTAATTACATTTCCTGTATTAATTAATTTTTTTATTAATGAAACTAATTTATTTATGTTTAATATTATGGTTTCTGTTTTTTTGTTATAGTTTTTTATTAATACTTTACTACACCATAATATATTTATTTGACTTCTCTCACTATTTCAAAAACTGGGTTGATATCATTTTTTTACACTTGTATGTGTTCTTTTTCAAACTCTTCCTGTTTTTCATTAGATTTTTGAAAACAGCATACTAAAGGAAAGTTGAATGTCTCTAGTATACTCTAGTAAAATAATCAGTCCAGTAAGAGTTAAAACATTTTATGAATATAAAAATAACACACATACTATCACAAACCCAATATTTTCACAACTTAACATCAAAAGTGAAAAGTTACTAATAACTTTTAAATCAAGAAATATATGACATTAAAAATATCAAAAATAATTTTCTTATAATAATTATTTTAAGAAAATTTGTGTGGTTAGCATTTGAGATCCTATATAATATGATTTTGTTTTAAATTATGTAAATGTGTTCATTGCTATGCAAAATATTTCAAAATCGTCAATTTTTACCAAAAATTATATAATTAATATAATGCTCAATAATGACTAGAAATCGAGATTTTTGATAGATTCTGTTTTCATCTTAAAGTACATTGTATTGTCTTTAATTTGATAAAAGTTTAATAAAAACATTTTTTTTAGAAAATTATAAATAACTTTAAACAAAAAAAAATTTTCATGTGATAATTGTGTTTCCTCTTGTCAATGGTTAGATTTTCAATCTAATAAAAGAGATCTCAAATATATTTAATTTAGTGTAAGTTTCACTAACCGAAAAATGTAATAATATTGGAAATTTATTAAATTTGAAACCATAACTATGAGTGGGGTGGTCAAAAATTTTATTTGATCATTGAATTTTTGTTTAAATTGTGCGACCTATCTTTAATAATTATTTTTGGTAGCATCTTCTTATATCAATAAATTTGCCGATTAAAATGATGTAAAAATGAGTCTACAAAAAAGTACATACATGTAATACAGCCGCTGGGATTGACGACTGGTTATAAAAAGTATACTAGAAGTCGTGTGAAAAAAAGAAGCACGATACGGGATTAAAATGAGTCGCCGAAGAGACAAACCTTATCATTAAGCCACCGTGCACTTATGATTCAGATCTGATAAACTTCCAAGTAAGTTAATAACGTGATGTGAG
>NW_026100579.1:0-3034 GCF_025091365.1 Daktulosphaira vitifoliae
CTACAACTTTTGAAACTTATTATTATTATAATTTTATAATAATATTATTATATTATATATTATAATATTATTTTCCGCTATACTTGAGATAAATGTAGAGTTATAATTTTGTGTACTGCACATCAGTTTAAATGCAGCTGTAAAATTAAAATGTATGTATAACGTCGATCTAAGGGTAGTAACGATCAACAGACTGAAACCAGAACAGCTACCCCTGTTTAGTTTTATCGACACTCGACTCGCAATAAAAATTACTAAAGAATCCCTTCTTACATCGATGAATTGCCGAACGGTCGTCGAAAATAATAGTATAAACGTATGGCAATAAATCTTTTTTTTTTTTATGGAAGTGATGAGTAAACAGGAAGAACCGATATATTTGTCTACTATACATATTTATCAGTAATGCTCTCTCTGTTTTTAATCACATGCTCTTCGTGCACCGACTTAGTATAAACAATTGGCTTATTATAACGTTCATGATAATATATATATGCAGTAGTATCAGTAATCAACTTTAGGAGAGTGTTTGAAGACATTGTCAAATGCATTAGAAAGTATAAAAATATGTAGGTGCTATTAATAAAATTTAATTTCAATGTTTTTGGTTATAAGGATAATATTAACAAATCGTGACATTCCAAAATATTCATACTGTGGATAGGTATACTCTTGTAACTAGTGGGTAATACTGAGAGTGCAGAGAAATACGTGAAGAAAACACAATTTGTATTTTGTTCAATATTCTTATGTATACTCTCACATACTTGTAGCTTTTTGTGAAGATCACAAATAATCTAAGGTTACTCCCTTAGATCGTAAGTCTAAATATACTATAAATTTTGTTTAAAAAATAAAACTATTTAATTATAATTATATTCATTTATAATCAAAAGTAAAAAAGGTAAATTTATAATTGTAAAACATGAATTGTTCAGTTAATCAGTAAATAGTTGTTAAAGGCCGAAAATGACGAGAGAGACTTTTGAAATATGCTGTCGTAAAAAATATTAAAAACTCATCGGATAGAAAAAATAAGATATTAAGAAATTTTTTAAATGATAAAACTAAGATATCAAAAATATACTGAAATTTAGAAGCAAAACATAGATATTAAAAGATCAAATGGCCATAACGACGTTTAAATTTTTTTAAACGTTTTCTAATAATTCAAATAATATGGACATAGTAAATTTTAACATTAATTAATTAATTTAAATATTCATTGATATTATAAAATTTTATCTTGTACTTGAAAATGTTCAAATTTCTTGGCACTTCAACCACAAAGCATTAGTTATCAAGGCGCATTTACGAATTATGCCACCTGGATACTCAATTCTACCACCCCAAGGACCTTTTTATTGTGCTCATCAAAAAATTTATCTCTGCATCACTATTTTTTCTTATTTAAATAAGCAAACAAAAAGTTATCAACTGTATAATTTATATTGCTGGCTAGCGTTTCTTTTAGTACTACCCTGAAAACCCATTGTTCAATGTATCTCTAGATGTGGCCATTAAAAATAATTCGGTAAATTTGTATTTACCATTAAAATGTAAATATTTAAATATTAATGTATTTCATTTATTGTCTTAATAAAAATGCACAATGTCAAACTTAAAATATTTTAACTATAGACCTAATTTGTGAAATAAACACAAAAATTTGCAGATCAAAAGTTTTAAAAGAAAATGTATATAAATTATGAGTAAATATTATAACTCGCAATATAATGTGCAATTCATGTATATTTTGGCATAATTTCAGTCATCTTTCAACTATCATCATTATTTATTACTCCGTTTCGAAATGAATGTGTCGTAGACTTCTATAAGTTTTTCTAAATTTTAAAAGACTTTTTTTAATAAATATTAGTTAAGCAATTTTTTATTTGAAATTAACAAATGATTTAATTCTCTGCTATGAATTAAGAAATTAAAATTTGTTAATTTTACTTACTGAGTTGTGGAGGTAATGTGCCATTCAGTGCAGTAAAAAATGTAGACTTTGAAGAATATGTTCGACTCATACCATTTTTTTTCATAGCAAACTTGTCAAACTTTTCTATGAATTCCCCTAAAATTTTGAATATATTGTTTAATTTAAATAGGTTTTGTTAATTAGAACTCAATAGTTTATTACTCCTTAGAATTAAGAAGATTATGCCATTATTTATTTGGCCAATCAATGTTAGTTTAAAATATGTAAACATTGAAAAAGATTCTAAATAATATTAATTTATTTTTAGGGGTGGAATAGTAATATTTATTATTAAAAATAAATCAGATACATATGAAATGTATCAAACAATTAAATTATTAAAATAAAGTTCTCTTTACCCTATTACAAAAGCTAAAAGGAGCACGATATTTTTTAAGGCAATTTTTGCGATTTTACTAGAGGATCATAAAAAAAAAGTTGATAGAAGGTATCATCCTTATGTTTTACTAAATAAAAATTGATTGTTCAATATATTATTTCAGTATATTTAAAATGTATAAATGAATATCAGGGTATCATATTGTGTATTAATTATAGTAAATAAATTTACTTATACACAGAAAGCCCGGAGGAAGTCCAGAAGATGACATTGTACCTTCTTGAATTACTCGTGTTACTAACAAAAAAAAACTAACGTTACATATTCAACCCTAAATATCAAGTATTTTAATTTTAGTTTAAGTTTTACCAATGAGAGATAAATTCTGAGCAATTTTTACTAGCAAAATTATTTTAACTAGAAGCGTTTAGTCGAGAGACAATTTGGTTTTGTATAGTTCACGAATAGGTGAAGTAAAATTTACTATCTGTTTATTTTTAGGGTTATTCCAAATGGTCAATAATATCGATAATAAAGTTATTAATGTTCTAGTAAGGAAGTTGTTATGTAATAGGTTTATTGATTGATATAAAATCGTAATTAGTGATGTAGTAGACGCGTATATAAAGTTTATTTTCAATTGGAAGTTTAGATAATTTTTTTAATTCAAATAGAAATTTATTGTACAATTTTTTTTGTCTGCTCATGAT
>NW_026100580.1:0-3026 GCF_025091365.1 Daktulosphaira vitifoliae
TAAACAACATGAGTCATAAACAGATATGATAAACAACTGATATGATAAACAAGCAACGTATAAAAACAGACTGATAACAAGGTAAGCCGCCAGTATAGATTCAGCCACCGAGTAGTAACTATCACTCCGAAGATGAATTCTGCATTGAGTCCAAAACGTCAGCAATCAACTGCAAACATGGATAAATCCTCAAGCTTTTCAAATAATATGACAATCCATGAGAGTTTCAACACATTCATAACATATCATAGATTTTAAAATTATACTATTTTTTAATCAACTCAACATTATTAAGTTTTTTTGTTTTCCTTGAGTTTAAAATTTTATATTAATTTCATTATTAATCAAAGAATACTAATCACTGTTTCATTAAGGAAAAAAGAGTTTATGTTGTTTTTTGAATAATTCACAAATTTTTTACAATTAATCACTGTCTATACATTTCCATCTCAGCCTTTCTTATAGTAGTGATTTTAATCATTGTCAGATATCATCTATACTTAACCTAATTACGTCTTGTCCATACTATGCAATGACCCACTGTGGTTCCATTTTTAAAAATTTAAGTTGACCCAAAATTATTAATTTTTTGTAATTAACGACTCACATTTATAATGTTGTATACATGTAATATAAATAAAAAAAATGTTTTTATTCTATGTTTTTTACAATATATCAAGTTTTGAACGCCCCCTATATAAGGGGAAATTGTCCAATTTTAATAAAAAGTATGTCAAATGAAAGATGTACTTATAATGTATTTAGAAAAAAAAAATTTGTGCTGATATATACATTTTTCAAAAAGTTATAGCATTTTTANTAAAATTGTGCTGATATATACATTTTTCAAAAAGTTATAAAATTTTTAATTTGAAAATGTAAAATCGAAAATATTAACACAAAAATAGTTTTTTATTTAACTACGGCCACCGTTTAAATGTAGAAAAAAAAATGTTGGGACAAATTATTTTTTTTCATTTTATACAACATAAAATGAGCTTTAATTTGATATATGTTTGAAGGACACAGTATTTCCGGAACATTTTTAAAAATTAAGTTGAAAAAGTTAATTTTTGTAAAAAAGTTGCTATTTTAAATCTCCCCCAATGAGCAGGTTAAGTGATAAATTTCCAAAAAAAATTATATCAAATAAAAGGTAAATATCTAAGGTTTTAGTATAAAAAAAATTTATGTAGATTTGTTGATTTTTAAAAAAGTTATGGAAGTTTTAAGACAAAAAGTGAAAAAATTTCGAAAATGAACGATTTTTAAATTTGTAATTTTTTTGGATTTTCCCCCATTTGCGGGGAACGAGGGAATTTTTTTCAATTTTTAAGGGTAATGTCTTCAACTAGATACGATTTGTGATCTTTTGACGTATTTTTGAAAGAAATCGGTCCAGTGAGAGCTGAGAAAAAGNTGACGTATTTTTGAAAGAAATCGCTGTAAATTAATTCTAAAAGAATTGAACACACATTAATAACAATTGAACACGTATTAACAATTCGTGACGTAGTTTATTTTATATTATATAGTACATCATCAAATAACCAAATAGTTCATTTTGCGATAAGTAAAAAGTAACAAACTATTTAATCAACTTAATTACACGACGTACAAATTTTAAAATAACAACCTTTGTTTTTTCATTGATTACGTATTACTAAATCACTCAATCAGAATGAATTATAACATCTTTATATTTATCTTGGCAGTGAACGTATCGAGTGAACACAAAAAGTATGATAAAGGGTATACAATTAATTTTTTAAATTCATTTTTACAAGAAAATAAATGGAAAATTACACCAGAGATATGGATGTATGACCATGTAAGNGAAATTTCACCAGGGATATGTGTGTATGACCATGTAAGTAAGAGTAATATTTTCTTAAATTATCTATTATTAAATAAAAGAAAATGTTCTAAAGGTTACATCGTCAATACAAAAAATGTTAATCAAAATTTGAGAGTAACAATGTTGCTTGTTAATTACGAGTACACAAAAAGTTTAGCATGGATCGTGTATCACGTAAAAAGTATTGCTACTACTTGTTATATACATGAATTGTGTTGTAATTCAGAATATTACGCCAATTGTGAGAGTTTATTAGAATCAAGTATTGAGATTTCCAAAAAACTTATTTCACGTTTTATTAGTGCAATAAATTTTCTAATGAACTTGTTAAATATTAAAACCAATCCATTTATTTTAAACGAATTGATAAAACTTTTTGGGTTTATAAGTGAAATAAGTGATGATAATTCATATGCAAAGCAAATTTANAGAGGAATAGGTGATGATAATTCATATGCAAAGCAAATTTATAATTATTTCAATACCGAGTACGATGAGAATGATTCTAATTTGATCAAAATACTTCAAAATTATCACATTGATCGAACATGCACTAAAATAAATAGTGATGTGGACCACTTTCAGAGGTATATAGAGAAAAATAATTNGATTTTAAGAGGTATTTAGAGAAAAATAATTTACCTCAAACGTTTAAAATGTATGAATTTATAGGAGTTAACTTAAGAGAAGGTATTCAAAATATGAATAAAACATTGTATACTAATCTGGGCTTCTTTTATGACGAAGTAAATAATGAAACTTCTTATGTTCATGAATGGCACATTGAAAAAAAAAAAAAAAGTTCTTTAATTTTTAACTGTTAAATTGTTAATTTAAAAATTATAAAAAAAACTTTTGTCTCTACGTGTAGAATGCAATTGTACTATTATTTGGTAAAAGTATACATGGTCTTCTTTTAGCTTGTAACATAATAAAATTATGATTAGTATAAGGTATAAGGTAACATTATGTAAAATTTTGTTTAAACTTTATTTATCAAGTTAATATTTGGTATATCTGCAAATTTATTCTGACGNTATCAAGTTAATATTTGGTATATCTGCAAATTTATTCTGACGATGAACAGTTGAATATTGCTTATTTGATCAATATGTACAAATTACATTAATCATGTATCGTTATACTAATTAGAAAATACCTCATACCT
>NW_026100581.1:0-3026 GCF_025091365.1 Daktulosphaira vitifoliae
CACTAATGAAGAAGAATAAGCATTACGTCAAGTTGGGTTACACGAGTGTCACCGTTGACCGGGTAAACAGTCTAGCTTACTAAGATCGACACGGTATTTTTTTCAATATTTTCCATTTGTAAAAAAAAAAAGATGTTTAAGATATTTTAGTGCTAAAATATGACAAGTTACTTACGTTGATAGCTGAAAAAGTTTAACAATCTCGATAAATGTCTATAACTCTTCGTGTCTATTACTTAAAAACAAATGGTTTGATAAGTTTTTTCCTACCCTACCAATAAATAATGGTCGAGCAGTTGAAATGAGAATTATTTCTGTCTAAGCAATTAAACTTCTTTGAGTTACTTTTGAAGAATAAAGTAAAACTAAACGTTATAGGACATTTACTGCAGACCTAGATGAGAAAAACGTCTTAAGCCTTTTATTTATTTTAACAAATTTTCAGGGTTTCTTTATCGCACAGTATTAATAAATAAATTAACGAATAATTAGATATTATTTATAAACCCAAATATACATTTATTAATTATTGAAAATAGTCGTTAAAACATGAGTTAAACTTGGTGATATTAAATTGTTTTTTGCGAATAAAATTTATTATGAATGTTAGTCTGAAATGACTAAATTAATTTAAACATTCACCTATTTTTATAATTGCATATCAATGTACCTGAACAATCATTGGTTCTGTATTTATCTGACACATGTAACTTCCGGTATCATTCTTTTGGACGTTGTACACGTGTAATTTCCAAGTGTTATGTCCATTATGAGTAACAGCGAGTCTATGATTGTGAGCGATTAAATTGGTGTGGATTGCCAAAATAGCTTTGGAATCTGATTTGATCCATGCTACCTAAATACAAATAAAAAAATTAACACTGGTAGTTTAACTATTTAATTATATAATAAAAATGTTACTTGTGAGAAATAAGATTTTCTAATAACATGATACTACAAAAAACTGTGGAAGTCTCAGAAAATTTATTATACTCAAAAACTACTAAATGTGTTTAAGTCGGTGTTATTAGATTTTCAAATAACTGACGTTAAAATATGTATGCAACGAACATTATTGATGACACTTTTTATACGATGTTTCTGCAAAGTGACAGATGACTGTTATTGATGTTAAGAGTGCTTAATAAAGTGATTAAATGTTTTTTACGAAAAAAAATTAATTTTAACATAACTTATCTAGAACATTTATATTCTACTGGAAGAATAAATAAACATAATGTAGAAATTGGTGTCAGCAAATGGANCGAAGAATAAATAAACATAATGTAGAAATTGGTGTCAGAAAATGGAAGGATTGTCACGGAAATATCATGAAAACACAAACATATAAAAAAAAAAGGTTATAATCTAAGGCGGACGACTACATTGTAATATTTTATAACGTGCGTTTTTATTAAAAGAAAACTAAAAACTTGTGTGACCTACGAAAAAAAATTACCCGAATCAGTGTTTTTATACAAAGGCTTAATAGAGTTAACAACAAAATGCACATACAAAACGTACAGTACAAATTGTACACACTATTAGATTTCGATAAAGTCAAGAGTTCGATGTGCCGTAGTTGGCCATATTTTATGGATTATAACGTTATTACTTATCAGATGTGATAAGTTTTTGGAAATTGATTAAGAAGAAGTAATCCTGCGAAAGTGTTTATTTGTGTGTGCGAGCACATATTTTGAGGAATTTAAGGTGCGACAACTTGAGGACGAACACAAACGGATATAACTTTGACTTTTGTGGAATATTCCAGTTGGATTGTCAACCCCAGTGAAGTGCGGCGTGCCCCAGAGGAGAACTTCTCTGGCGGTAATCTTACCAAAACTAATAATAAAAACTTGATGCCGGATCACGGTCGGTGAAATATTGGCTTGATTGAGTTCTTTGTCTGGTGTCTACGTTTTATTAGGAGCGATGCTCTATCCGTGTGTCATCGAAGGGATGGGATACGGTTCAGACAAATCTATAAACTAACTCACTTCCTTATATAAATACATTTTTCTTTCAACAGTCACGTTTCATTTAAATTTAATAAGAGTCGTTCGGTTTTCTTTAAAAACATTCATTTATGATTATTTATTTTGTAAAACATTTCGGAGGTACTCGGATGTTACCTGATTTTTGATTACATAAAGAAACTCGTGCAAGTGAAATAGTAGCTTTAAAATTAATAAAAATGTACTAAAATTTTACTATATTGTTATAATAATTAACGTTTTATTACATAAATTAAAAAAAAGAGGAGAAATGATAAATCTTTGACTGCGTACGAGAGTAAATGTATTGTCATTAGATAAATGTACAGTTTTCTACAAAAATAAAGAAGTACCGATAGTTTTAAATAAAAATTTATTGGTGTTGTTCTTTGTTTATTTTAAAAATATGATAGAAATTATACTTTTTTGCTATTGTTAATATAATTAAAAAATTGGTTATGGTATTGTTTAAAATTTGATTGGTCTAAAATAA
The DNA here is from genome assembly GCF_025091365.1 of Daktulosphaira vitifoliae. Lineage (NCBI taxonomy): Eukaryota > Metazoa > Arthropoda > Insecta > Hemiptera > Phylloxeridae > Daktulosphaira > Daktulosphaira vitifoliae. The sequence goes on from NW_026100581.1 coordinate 2,491, forward strand.
AAAAAGATGCGTAACTCGGTTGTCTGAAAACTGTCTATTTCATTATAACCGCATACTGATACGGGTATTGAAAACGAACAAAGTTAGTTAGTTAACTAAAAAGAGCCTTAGCCTTTTAAATGTCTACCAATTGTGTTTATGATGTATAAATATAATATTTACAAATAGATACAATAGGCTGTTATAATAAACACCCTACTAAAATGTGGTTTTATCATTTATCTAAGGATTAGGTAACAAAGTTATTTTATGAATATTACAATAAATTAACACACAATTCTCAATAAGTAATAAAACTAGAGAAAATATGTGTTATAACATTAATTAAAATTGATGTTTATAATTTTATGTGGTCCTTTCAATGGTGAAGGGTAAATCAGAGTATTTTCAATAATATCAAACAATGGTTCTAGTTGAGGGTGAAATGATATTGTGTTTCCAAGAATCATAAAACATAAGTGTCGATCCAGAGATAAGTTTATTTTTCTAAAATTCTATTGAATTTCAAACAATTTATAAAAATATGCAAAACACGG
>NW_026100582.1:0-3019 GCF_025091365.1 Daktulosphaira vitifoliae
AAACAACTCTCTGAATTATCATATTTTGTATTCTTTGTATCTGAAACAGCAGTTTCTACTTTATGTACTCATTATTTTGTCTTTGTCTACTTTTGCAAAGTTTTCACGACTAAAATTAAATATGTTTTCTTTTATTCAATCGTCAGTAAGGAAGTTCACAGATTCTCATTATTTGACTTTTAGCAAGATTTTCTTAAACACATTTTTATTGTTGTTGAGTCTCAAAGAATTGATGAAGTCAATGAAATTAAAAATTCATTATATCACTATTGAAAAACATACGTATTACTGAAAGATTATATTTTTATGGTTTATTAAATAAATTCAAATACTTTTCAAAGCAAACATTAGAGTATTGGTTTTATTATAAACTAATATTTTTATTATTTTATTTTGTAGCATGGATAGGGGCTCGTCATGTTGTGACGTTCATGTTATTCTTGGGAATGGCCAATGCCTATATAATGAGAACCAACATGTCTGTAGCTATTGTGGCTATGGTGAATCAAACGGCGCTGGAAAGGGATCCAACCATTCCAGATGACGAATGTGAAGGATATTATACTCCACCCGCTAACTCTACTATAAGTGTAAGTAAATTTAATTCCAACTCGTTTTTTGATAAAAACATACATTTTCAAATTTTTATGATAGTTTAGATTTATTTTTTACTAATGGATTATTTAAACCAAATTTCCATGTTCCATTTTTCTTTAGATATTGGGTTTCTTGCCACGACTGCACCTTATTATTGTAATTGATAAAATTTTGTATTTTTAAGACAAACTTTATAAATTATGTTAATTTTATTGTTAAATATACTATATATTAACACTGAAATAGTCATTTATTTTTCACAATTTCATAGATTAAATAAATTTATATATCGCAATATTAACTATATTTATGTAAAGTAAAATTAAATCACTCTCGCATATAATTCATTTAATTTTAATGAGGTCAAGGTAAAAGAATTTTTCTGACATAACTTATTAAAATAAAATTTTTATTTCCATAAAAGCGCTTGATAAATTTGTGTAAATTTAAAAACTTTTATTATTCTTTTCTTTTTCGAATTAATTATACTTTTCATAATTATTTTTCCTTAATTTAATTTCTTAGTTTTTCTTATTAAAATCACGGTTCTTTAATAAGCTTTTTTTTTTAATTTATAAAGCTATTTTAATTTATAATAGTTATTACCATAATTTCAAAATAAAATTTCTATAATTGTGACAAATTATTGACGCTTTGGTAATTAATCTTTTTTATTTTTAAGATTATATTTCGACTAATTATTTCCATTTTTTATATTTTTGAAACTTTCACAATTTCTTTTGTACTTAAATTCTTGAATATTTGTCATCTTTGTTAGGGTTAATCAATCATTTCTGATTAATAGTCATTAATTTCCAAAACATACATTTCTGTTCATTCCGTTATAATAATTATCAACCAATGAAGATAAAATAGACTGACGTCATCGGTAGAACGTCATTATAATATAATTTTGTTTTTAAATGTTTCGAGTATAAAAATTGTTGTATTATCGATGACCATAAAATATAATGTTTTTCATTCCTTACTTTTAAATTTGGAATTGAAAATATTGTTATTTTTTTGTTTCAGAATGTATCTAATGAAGGATCATTTGCATGGAGTACGTCCCAACAGGGTTACGTGCTCAGTTCCTTCTTTTATGGTTATGTCATAACGCAGATACCATTCGGTATATTGTCAAAGAAATATGGCGCCAAATATTTTCTGGGAATCGGTATGCTCATTAATTCAGTATTCGGATTTTTGGTTCCGTTGTCTGCCCACTTTGGCATTTTCTCGTTGATCACTATACGGTTCATTCAGGGACTAGGAGAAGTGAGTTACTCATACAATTATGGCATTTCAAATGAATTATAACTCAATAATATTTATGAATATTAATATAATCCCTTGTCATAAAATCCTATTGGATAATAAAATCATTTTTACTGTTACTATTTAAGTATGTTTAAAATATTAGCTAAAAATTTGTAATTTCTTTACATCGATGGAAAATATTTTAGACATCAAGTGGTTATTTTGACAATAAATAAATGCGCTAAATATATGATCTGACGAAATATTTAAGTTTAAGAAACAATTCAATTACCTTTTTTATTGTAGTTTATTTTACAAGCGTTATAATTTGCATTTGTCACGAAAAACGAATTTATTTTTCTGTTATTACCACCCGCTAGTTACAAGATCTAATTAGTTCAGTGGTAAAGAATGCGAAGGTCAATTTCTAATAGCTTATGACTGTAATAAAGATAAAATAAACAATATCCAAAATAATGTTATTTAATTATATCTTTAAGTAGAACGACAGTTGAAATTTTTTAATTATTCGATAAATGTATTTAGTGACTTTTATAAATTTTTACATCAAATAGTAAAAGTCCTTTGAATCATTAATCGCGTTCTGGATAAGAGCGGGTTGATGTAGTTTAGCCCATTCTTATACACTGATCGTAAAAACGAAATAAATCGTTGATTCTAAGTGAAAATAATGGACCAAAAAACTTATAACACGTTCTTGAAAAACTTCTGTGTATAATTCGATCCGTTTTTGACGAACGGAATCCAGGGTAGGCGACGTTCCTTGAATTTCAATCTTTAACGTCCAATGTCCTATTGATTTCATTCTTCGAGGGATAGTTTTACTCGTAGTCATGTATGTGTTTGTCTATAAAGTCGCTCGGTTCATTGGATTAATTACAGTCACAATGTCACTTATCCACGAATTTAAGCCCCTAGCGTTTACCACCCCATTTCATCCAACAGTTTGATTTTTCAAAAAGATCAACATACGCTAATGGCTGCTTGCTGTGTTAATGTTTTTCAGGGTCCCATCGTTCCATGTACGCACGCTTTGCTCGCCAAATGGATCCCGCCGAACGAGAGGAGTAGAATGGGTGCATTTGTTTACGCAGGTTAGTAGTTTATGTAATATTAGTGTAAACATTATCTATTAAAGTGA
>NW_026100583.1:0-3010 GCF_025091365.1 Daktulosphaira vitifoliae
CCTTTTAAAAAAAAAAAAAAAAAAAATTAACATAACAATAATCATAATTTTGTGTGACATTGAGATATATAACATTTTTTTTAATTTTCAGCTCCATTGTATCCGAACATTAATGTACTTATAGGTAAAACAAATTTTCAACGATAATTTGATTCTTCATATTTTGTAATTATTATTCAATAATTTTAACCCAACCTTCAATAAATAAGAACGAATTGTATCTAACATAAACGATACATCAGTCTTCCAGAGCAACGGAGCCGTAGTTATTACCAAATAAAAACTACAATATAAATTAATAACTTTTTTTTAATAATTATTAATACAATTATATATTTTGCTTAATGAAAATTAGTAATACAATTTAAAATTTTCATATTTTTGATAAACATTAATTTTAAAACCAAGAAAGTTATAATATTTTAGCTCTAATAGTTTCTGTTTTGGAGCCTTGTTAGAAATTAATTTTTAAAAATTTAATTGTGTAAAACCATCAATTTTATTTGATTTATGATATAACTCTTATAACCATAACATAACACTAATATAATCCTTAAAACATAATCTTAACGTCATATAATTATTATTTGGGTTAGAAATTTTATGTATTTATAAAGTTTGTTTGGGCCGCTTTGAAGGGCCCCAGTTTTTTTCAACTTTGTCATAGGGTTGTATGTATAGTATTTTAAAAATAATTTTTATTCTAGAGGGGGTTAAAACCCCTAATCCTCCAAAAGTAAAACTTTGATAACAACAATTTACTAATTTTTCAAGTCAATTAATAAAAATTGTACTGTCTGATGGTGCGTTCAGAATTACTTAACAAACTTTATAAGAGCACATAATTCCTAGCCATAATTATAATTAAAAGTAATCGAGTGTCCAAAAAAAATTACTTCTTCAATTATAATAAAATTTGAAGATGTATTCGGTAAAACATTTCTTTGCATTAAACATTTTACAAATGAAAACCGAGTAACGATCCACCCGATTATAAACGATCAAAATCATTTAAAATGTATAAATGTATAAATTATTTTAATAATTTCGAAAGAACTTGGGTCAAACATTTTTTGAATAAGTGTTAAGCCAAAATATTATAACACTGTGTGTATAATTTTGTAATTAATTTTTATTATTAATAATTAATAATACATTATAGTACAAGTAATAGATCATACCTATGGTTGTGAGCTTAGATTGCAAGAAATTTTAAAGACATATTTTTTAAAATTGAATAGTGAGTAATTAGTTGAAAATTATATTGCGATAACCGTTACAAATAATACTACTGTACTCGTATTTCTAATTTTTTTTTTAAATATTTTTTTAAGACAGCATTGCTAACGATTGCCTGGACTATGTAAAAGGTAAAATTAAATTAAATATTAATATAGATGGGATTTAAAAAAGTGTCTAACGTGTTTATTTATTACTTTTGGTTTTAATTCTGTATTTGAAAATATGAAATTCGAAGTCCTGAATAACTTCTATAGCTTTTCGAAAGTAACTGTCACTAATCTAAATTATGTTTTATAATGTTTTTTTTAGAAAATGTTGTCTATAGCCTTGCTGTCTCTAAACGTGTTGATTTGGTAAAGGCGATTGCTGTTCGGACGTTATTTCATAATAATGGTAATTCATATTTGAGTGCTACATTAAAATCGATAGATTGAATATAAATAACTTTTATAACTTTATATTCTTATGTCATTAATTTTTATATGTTTTTGTAAACAATATTATATTTTTTTAATATACTACGTGTGTTAATTTGTAAATTTAATATTAGTTTTTTTCTAATTTAGATGGCAAAACAATGTGCAAAGATGATAATAAACATAAATGTAAATTAGCTGCATTAATACATTACGCTTCAAATAGGGATTTGAATTTAAAACTCACAGGAGGGTGTGATATTTTGGGAAATTGTTCATTCTTTTACACTAGTTTGGTAAAAAAAACAAAGGGACATGTGTCTTTCCGACAAATAGTAGAGAAAAAAGGTGAAAGGAACCACCACCCAATAATAGAAATATCAAAAGGTGGAAAAGAATTCCAAGATTTCTTTGTTTCTCTTGAATAACAAATGTGTTTTACTTATACGAAATATATGAAATAAACTTATTAATACCTTATGAGTTATTCAACTTAATTATTTTTATAATTATTACAATTATTTGACCATTATTAAAAACTACAGAGAATTGAAGAAAGATATAATCGTAATTGATGAGCGAGGAGTTGTGTTAAAAACCAAAGACTCTAAAAGAAAGGAAAATTGGTGGCTTTCGTCAATTTGACGAAGTTGTCGTATAAATACGATAATCAAAAAGCTGACTTGGAAAATTCCAAGTATAAATTCAATATTAAGATTATAGACACTTTTTATGTAATATAAATAAGATACAGTTCAAAAATATAATAAAATTTACTAAATTAATACGATTGAGAGTATTAAAAAGTGTTAATTATACAACTGACAAACATGATAAACAAGCATTATATAAATTGAAATGTGAATACAATATCTTCTTTTTCTTCCTCGCCTTAATGCCAGATACTTAGGGTCGGCCACACTTATCCTAAACTTTCATTTGACACGATCTCCCACATCAGCTGTCCTCTTATCGCATTCAATAACATCTCTCCATCCCTTTTTTAGTCTTCCTCTACCTCTTCTTCCTTCAACATTCTTTCTACAACTGTTCTTACGGCTTCCGAATCTTTTTTTGTCGTAACATGACCAAACCATCTAAGTCTATTCTCATCTCTGTTACTTTCACTCTCTACTCTAATTTCTTATCAACCGCCCAACAGTCTGAACCATACATCATAGCTGGCCTCACTACAGTCTTGTAGAATATAACTTTTAGCCTTATTGGAATTATTTTATCGCATAAGACGCCAGAAGTTTCTCTCCGCTTCAACCACCCGTACTTAATTATGTGTCTTACATCCTCGTCAATACCACCACACTTTTACACAACTGACCCTAAATACTTAAAAC
>NW_026100584.1:0-314 GCF_025091365.1 Daktulosphaira vitifoliae
TTCCGGAACATTTTCAAAAGTTAATTTTTTGTGAAAAAGTTGTCATTTTAAATCTCCCCCTGTGGGCAGGTTAAGTGTCAGGTTTACAAAAAATATATACCAAATGATAGATAAAGATATCAAGCATCTATAAAAAAAAATTATATTGATATGTTCATTTTTGAAAAAGTTACGGCAGTTTTTAGTAAAAAAAATTGAAAAAATTTCGAAAATTAGCGATTTTTAAATTTGTAATTTTTTTGGAGGTTTCCCCCATTTACGGGGAACGAGGGAAATTTTTTCAATTTTGAAGGGTAATGTCTTCGACTAGATAC
>NW_026100584.1:531-3010 GCF_025091365.1 Daktulosphaira vitifoliae
ATGTTCATTTTTGAAAAAGTTACGGCAGTTTTTAGTAAAAAAAATTGAAAAAATTTCGAAAATTAGCGATTTTTAAATTTGTAATTTTTTTGGAGGTTTCCCCCATTTACGGGGAACGAGGGAAATTTTTTCACAAAAAAAAAAAAATAAATAAAAAAAAAAAACATCATAGTAAAACCAATACGTTCTCAGCTTCGCATTGAAACTATAATGTAAATTATAAAATCGAGAATTTTCACACAAAAATAGGGCTTGTAAAGAGTTAAATGTTTACAAAAATAGATCAATACCTAAGGCATCTATAAAAAAAAAATTATATTGATATGTTCATTTTTGAAAAAGTTACGGCAGTTTTTAGTAAAAAAATAAAAAATAAAAAAAAAACACATCATATTTTAAATTTNTGCAGTTTTTAGTAAAAAAATAAAAAAATAAAAAAAAAACACATCATAGTAAAACCAATACCTTCTCAGCTTCCAATCGAAGCTAAAAATGCCCTATTTGGTGAAAAAAAAAAATTATTTTTGTTGTCAATGACCTTTAAGAAATCTATGATATAAATTTCATACATTTCTGAACTACCAGCACAATACATTAGGTGATTTCACATGGAATGACCCATTAAAACAAAATAAAATTAATTAACATAATTAATGATTGGTATTAATTAATAACTTTCTCAATATATTTTATATTTGTTCATAAATATTTCATAGTTTTCAATTATGAAGCAATTTCGTAAAGTTTACAAACAAATATTGATTCTATAGAAAATCAAAATTGTATAGTCTAACGTATAAATGAAATACATATAAAAATTTCATAAGTAATGTAAAACAGTATTTACCTCCGTTAAATATTACACAGCATATTATCAACAATAGAGATTTCAAATGCCAATACTAGAATAAAATAAAATAATTTTTATGATTTCATTTGAGCACCTCAGATAATATTTATTACTCACCTTCATTTTTATTCTAAGTGTTAAATTTTGAATAACTATTGACAATTTTTTGATTACATCAGAATATATGCACTAATGTTATACAAATGTGAAATTAACTACTAATATAATTTATTCCTACATCTATATTTTTAAATATAAAAAAAGTGTTTTAAGTAAATATTAAAGTATTTAAAATATTATTATTATTCAAACTTTATTCATACACATGTAAAAAACAATAGTCAAATCACTATTGGATGAACACTTGATTTAATAAAAAAGGCGGTTTATTATTACAAATACAAATTTATATATATTTAATATTGATAAAATAAAAACAAGATGTTTTATGTTNATTTAATATTGATAAAATAAAAACGAGATGTTTTTTAAATAATGTATTAATAATAATAATTGTAGTAACCCAACATGAAATAACAGTAATGAAAGGTAAAATAAAAGTAGATAAGTATTCACCGATGTATCTTTCATTAATATCATACAATAAAATATACGTGACTATCTGTAATTGAGTTACTACTAAAAAAGTAAATTATTTTACTGAATAGGAGGGTTCGTCAAGAACAGACCTGATCTAAACTTAGGAATAGTCAGGATCTATTAGAATACTTATGTAAGTGAATACAATAAAAATATAGACTATAAATTTCTTAGCGTAAAATAGTTGAAGCAAGNTAAAAATATAGACTATAAATTTCTTAGCGTAAAATAGTTGAAGCAACCTCAGCAGTAATTATTCTATAGACCTTTGAATAACTCACCTGAGGTTTCGTGTGTGATTTAGGATTTTATAACGTGAAAGTAGTTGAATTTGAATAAATATGAACTCTGAATAAATTCTAGTTTTCACTTCAAGGCCTTGATAATCGAGGTGAGTAAAGAAGAGGATGCTTGAACGATTTGGATGCGGGCGGACTACGGGCTATATTTTTTGTGGAAACATTTTAATTAGAATGATTTTTGTGGGAGATCTCGATTATCAGGGGACACCATCTATGATTCTTTATTAGTTATACTAAAAGTGGCATAGTACAATGTTTAATAGGGACGGCCTAAAAGACGGACTGACCGCTATGGACTTCTAAAAACTTCCAGAAATTTCCAATATATTCCAAAAAGTTCCAGAAAATTATAATACACATAATATGATTTGCGCGGGGAAATATTATATCCATACTATATATTATGGTGGGGGTGGGGGTGAGTTAATAAAGTTCACTATCAAAGAATGATCAGTAAGAATAAAAAAATTTTGATTTTTTAATAGTGTAGTAAACATTAAAATATGACTTTTTTTTATTTAAGACAGTTAACATATTATTCATTAATAATTTAATATGTGCTGACTTTGAATCGTATATTATTTTTATATTTTAATAAACACGTTAGTTATTTACAGTATTATTAACACCAATATATATTGGTAAATCTTTTATTGATAATTGTTTTATTAGCTTCGATGCGAAGCTGAGAAGGTATTGGTTTTACTAAGATGTGTTTTTTTTTTTT
>NW_026100585.1:0-3007 GCF_025091365.1 Daktulosphaira vitifoliae
TATATTTAGATATTCCTATGGCCGCTGACGCCGTTTAAACCTTAGATATAACGTTCCCCCCGCCCAAAAAACAAGGCTATAACTATTGCATGATACGTTTAAAGTACTTATGTCGCCATACTATATATATAAGTATGTATGTATATATCTTCCTACAGCCGCCGCATCTGTCTCGTGTACAACGTTGTGTCCACTGTACCCATAGCAATAGGATTGCCGATGCGACGGTAGACATTTATTTAATAACATTCGCATAATCCGTATGACTATATAAGCACCAGCCAGAAAAGTTTCCTTTCGATCAAATTCGTCGGCCTTACCGACGGACCGAGACATGCCATCCGTCCGCTGCCGGCCAGTGGACGCTTATGTATAACTTACTATACTAATTATTCTAAAATCCGTTTCATACGATTCCGTCAAGTACGTACGATGTGTACTTATGGGGACGCGTACCTTAAAGAAACAATGGGGCTGATTATGCAAACAAGTGATATATTACATAGAACAAATAAAAAAAAGCCGAAAAAAATAAAATCTATAATTATTGAACAATTTTAATAAAAAGATTAATAAATGTAAATAATAATATTTCAAAATATATAAAACTAAAAATATATAAATCTAAAAGAAGTTTTATGTAACTTGATTTATACAAATAATACATTTTTCATAAAATAAATAATATAACTTAATGAATATAAATTCTCAGAACAACAATTAGAGCCATTATAATTAGTAGTCAATACTGAATAATTGAAAATTATTAAAATACGAATGTAATATAATAGTTTAATTAAATACTTGTATTTCAATAGTCGTTGATCCAAAAAATAATTTGGGTATTTTTTTAACAGTTCATAGTAATAAGATTAATTCTATGAATGTGTACAAATTTCAAAAAGAATTTAAAAAAACATTTACACTATTCACTACTTATTGGACATCTAACCTAATAACCATTTAAAACCTTTTAAAAGGCACCAGAGATAACCAAATTTTGATATTAATATGATAAAACAAAAATTATTTATGAAGTATGCTAATTAATGACATATAATCCAACAAAATAATAACAGTGTCGTAGCAAGAGTATCAAAAGTACGTAAGCAAGCAGTAATAATATTTTTTTAAGTCATTATAATACATACTACTAGTTGTGAATATTTGACGTATTGTTTAAAAAAATTGGCCAAGTGAGAGTTAAAAAATGACACAAACAAAACCATATAGTAAAATATTTTAAAATAAATAAGAAATTCCTTTTCACAAAGTGAGACTACATCGGTGGTGTCCTTGATATTCATTGAAGTTATACAATTTAAGTGAGATAAAAATCATAGTTAGACTTATGTAAATTGTATAAAAATTACTATGACAAGTCCTAATTTTAAAATAAACAAATACAAGTATACAACTTGAACACAAAAATAGCAAGTTTTTTACCTATGACAACTATTATAAGTCGCCGGGACAAATATTTTTTTTTTTTATTAAAAAGATAGTTATTTTTGAGAGAATTTCCACTATTTAAGGAAAACGAAGGCAAAATTTTCAATTTATGAGGATAATATCTTTAACTAGATACTTATTTTTTATGTATCGTAGAGAAAAATCGGTCCATTGAGCTCAGAAAAAGTTGTGACAAAAACAAAAAAAAAATAAACACATCATGGTAAAATTAATATCTTAACAAATTCGCATCGAAGCCAAAATTGACCAGTGAAAGAATAAAATTATATACCTTACCTGAAAAAATAATTGATTATCATTTCACAAGTTTGTAAAAGATCTAGAAATTTCTGTCAACTAAATAACAACTGATGACAACGGAAGAACCATCGATTTATATTTCTAAGATAATCAATGAGAAACATTTTCTACTTAAGCTAAATGATAATATGGTACCAACTTAAAAATATATTAAAAGAAAAACTTTTAACATGTTTTAGCGTCATGCGACAACTTTATTGTCGTTTACAAGAAAGTCCAATGGACACCGTAGCACAGTAACTATTAGTTTGGTAATAAGTACACCCCCTCTTTGCTTTCATAAAAAAAAAAAACCTAATTATTTTTAAAAACGATGCGGCTCACTATCTACAATCACATACTAACGCTTGTGAAAAATAGTTAAAGAATTGTAAATCAAAATTAATGAAAACAAATCCAGTCAAGTTACCTTCGCTCTCCGACCTGAAATATGTTCCGCTATAACAATTAACAATACAATTGTCGCTTCTCAAAATGAGACAAAATATCTAGATCTAATCCTTGACAAACGGCTAACCTGGGGTCCTCACCTTAAAGAAAAAAGGAAAAAATCAAATATTAGATTACATCTTTTTCGCCCTCTGCGAAGTCTAAAATATCTCTCAAGATTAAACTACTTATAGACAAGTCATTAATTCGACCAATATGGGCTTATGGAATACAAATTTGGGGACCAGCTAAACCGTCAACTATAAAACCAATACAGGCGATCCTAAATATCTCTCTACGAATGATTACAACTGCTCCCTGGTACATAACAAATCAAAACCTACATAAAGACCTACAAATAGACTCTGTTAACGAACTTGCTAAATTACATTACCTTAGATTCCACACAAATCTACACTCGAACTCAAATCCATAATAAAACGCATGCACTCGACCAATATCCCCGACGACCCTCCAAGATGACTAAAACGCAACTGGAATAGAGACTTACTAACATAAAATAACCACCTAAACATAACCAACTTACTTTAGAGGTGTTAACAAAGGGTGGCTTCCTTTTCAAGATATACACACCTTGTCATTGATTAGTCAAACAAAAAACTTATTGTACATATAGTTGTATAGATTGTTTTAGTAAAATGAAAAAATAATAAAAAAAATTTTCTCACTTTAAAATGTTAGTCTAGTGTTCGCAAAAATTAATAAAATTAAATATGTAATTCAGATCAATTATTAAATGAAGCAAAATGATTGAATGAATAAAATGAAAAATTGACATACATTT
>NW_026100586.1:0-3003 GCF_025091365.1 Daktulosphaira vitifoliae
ATCATTGATTCAATAGTAATGATGTATTTATCAAATTGAACAATGAATTTATTATATAGATCGAGGTTTTTCTCTGAGTGTGGTTGTAAGGTTTAATTTTCTTACGGTTATCAAAATATAATTTTTAAACTCAAAACAAAATGCACCATTATTTTTTATTAATATTTAAACTAATAATATTAAATTTAAATGTACATCTCTTGTACATAAAAAATTATGTTGTCGTTGCATAATTATATACAATAAAAATATATTTCTGTGTCTTATAATCAAAAACTGATATGTTACAAAATTAAGTTTTTCAGATTTTTTTGTAATTTATCAAAAAAAGTGTTATTTGTTGTGTGTCAGAATATTAGAGGTCAATTGAATCGAGAAGGTTTGTTTTATGCACTTTATCAATTCTCATTCCAAAAAGTTGCATATCAGATTTCGAAAAATAGCCATAGATTTTATTATAAATTGGATATTATTTTTCTTGTAGCACAATTCGTTGACAAAATTTTATTTACTATTTATTTAGTGCAAATGAACTGTAAAAGTAATTTTTTATTTCTAAACATTATTATTATCCCGGCAACTAATGAAACAGCTATTTCATTTATACTTAGTAACTATATTATACTTTAACATTTCAAAATAAATAAAGTTAATTATTAACTTAATTTAAGACGAACAGTACACAAATATTTACGTGTTCCTCAGTAAATGTATTTACTTTATTAACTATGGACATTTATAAAATGAAAGAGTTCACAATGACAAGTTTATGGGATATTACATTTAATTGAAAAAAAAATGTTCGTAAGCTTTATAAAAACTTTTGATATGTACTATAGAGATGAAAAATGTAAATAAAGAGATTTAGCAAAATAATTAGTTTTAGATGTACATTTAAACATGATAAAAATTCATTATATCTTAATTTTTATTATGTCATTTTAAAAACATCATTTTATATTTTAAAATGATTAATTTGACTTCCTTTTCAATTGACTCAGTCTTTAATTCTAAAGTAAAAAAAATATGAGTAACATAAATAGTCATATGAAAATATGTCATTCAAATTAATTTTAACTAGACTTAGATATTTATATTTTACAGAGTATAGCAACGATATCGTTATAAACAATACCTAAGATGAGAAAATATAATAATAAATGGAGTTTATCAGAAAAATTAATACTAATACAGTTTATAGAAAAATAATAATCAAAGTACACTGTAATAAATTAGCCAAAAATTCTCATACATTAATATGATATTTGTAATATGCCCGTAGTGTAATTTTTACATAAAGTATTGAAAATCCGCACACAAATATAACATTTATATCAAAATTTATGAGAATTTTCTCTTGCATTGTATGCATTAAAACCATTTAATATATGTATGTAAAAATTCGGACAATTTTTTTTTATTAGAGTATAACACATAATCACTTCCTAATATGACCACACTGAAGTTTATGATAAATGGTTTCCTTATAAATAATATCGGAGAACCATAGCGATTTTAATAATAAAGGAAACCGTTTTCAAATTATTGGTGTAGATAAAGACTATGTTTCAACCCAACTCAAAAGATTAATTTTGAACAAGAACTATATAGCTATTGTTTTCGGTTATATGTGGGTCAACTTGGTAATTTTATCAGTAACTTCCAGTAAAACACAACTATGGCAACGGGGTTATTGGCCTAGCATCCAAAAAATGAACGTTACCTATTACAAATTATTCTCAAACTGTACCGACATAAATATTTATAAGAAATTTGGAATTGTCAGTGATTCAATACAAAATCGATGAAACGTATAATTTACAACTTAATTTAAGTAGTTTTCAAATATTTGGCAAATGTGAATATTATAATTAAGAACCGTTTTCTACTATCTTCTTTCCGGTCAATTACCAATAACCGATATGGTTATTTTAACCACTGTGGTATTTATAAGTATTTCGTATACTGTATACGAAATACTTATAAATAATTTATATTTTGTGGTTAAGAAATGAACAATGTTGATTGATAAAAATCAGACAAACTTAAAAGATACTTTTTCAATATTCAACTTAAATTAGTACATCTCTGTAACTACCGTTCAATATATTAATTATTGAAAACAGAAGAGTATTGATTCCACACGATTTATCAGAATAAATACATACACGATAGTTGTTAGAATATTATTGTTGGAAAAAAGAAGATTTCGTAGAATTTGTTCAATCAGTTTTGGTATAAAACACATTTATTATTAATTCCAAGAAAACAATAAAGCGGTAAATCAAGTAACGACGACGTAACTTAAGAATAGATCAAGGTTGAAAATTATATATGAAAATTTAAAACTGACTAATACAAGTTTATCCGAAATTGGAATTAATTGATAAATATCATTGATAGATGATCGATAAAAAACATTAAATATAAATACATATTTCTTTAGGTTTGAATTGAATTTTAAAATATTGCGAGCCATTTCTTAATAGTAACTGTGTATAAATGATACTTTTGTCAGACAATCGATTTTATTTCAGGTCTAAATTCTATGTTTAAGAGTAACATTTTAATTTATTTTCGAATAAATTGCCCTATTCCCAAATATGGTTCGGTGTTATGAGATTCTTATACAGCTACAGACTTTATGTTGCTCGAAAGAGACTAGCGTAAATTTGTGCGCTTTGCTGCTTTTATCCTTAATATTCCCCTCCACCTCATGACTTAACTCCTATTCAAAATTTCTAGCAACTTCCTTCTTTATCTAACAGAAAATACGATTCCTATATCAGTTTCCTTTTAAAACTCACAGCTTCTATGATAATTTTAAGTTAATTAATTTGTTGTCAAATACATACTGTGTTTTATGGGCTATTAACCGTAATGTTAACAATAAATAAATTTAACCTTGTTTGAACAAATTTTAATCTTTATAAAGTAGTTGTATTGGTAATTCGTAAATATTACATTTAACAAAGGTAAAATAAACTGTAAAGAGAGATAGTG
>NW_026100587.1:0-2994 GCF_025091365.1 Daktulosphaira vitifoliae
ACACTTAATTATATGATGTTCACAATAACTAATTCATTTACTAATGTGTTAAATAATACTATTAATGATAGGTCAATTTTTTACGTCACAATATATATTAAATTAGTATGAAATATAAGAAGGTTAATAACAGTTAAAATTAAACTGACACCTTTTACTGGATTTAAAAATTGGATGAACATAAATGAATTTCCAAAGATCAGGTAAAAACAATAAAGAAATGCGAAAAAAGTTAAGTAGCTAATAAAGCTTTGAACTTACTGATTGATTATATAGCCAAACATTGATTCATAGAACTCTACAATTAAATAATTTCTTGCGTTTTTAACAAT
Source organism: Daktulosphaira vitifoliae (assembly GCF_025091365.1). Classification (NCBI taxonomy): domain Eukaryota; kingdom Metazoa; phylum Arthropoda; class Insecta; order Hemiptera; family Phylloxeridae; genus Daktulosphaira; species Daktulosphaira vitifoliae. The sequence continues at coordinate 333 of NW_026100587.1, forward strand.
AATTGAATCAATCATATTATTGTCATAGAGATGTTCTGAATACAAAATCATATGAACTGGATCACCTGAAAATTAGTGTTTTTCAGTTAACTAAACGTAAAAGATTTTTTTTTTTTTTAATGTGAAGCAAAAATGCTATTAATTGTATAATGACGTTTGTTTACTTTTATTATTTATTTATTTTTTGAAAACTATTTTACCAATATCAAAATAACAGTAGAAACCGCAAATGATTATTCTAAATAAAATTTATTTGTCCCAACAACCAGAAACAAAGTTAATAAAATAAAAACTAGGCCAAATAAAAATATGATATTCAAAAAATTACAAATGTAATAAATAATAGATTTTTTTCAACAGATAACTTTTGTCATTTTCATAGTGATATGGACATTAATAAACTTGGGTCGCTAATATACTTGGCGAGATAATCTATTGTCGTACCGTGGTAGGATTTTAAAATAATAATAGAAAATTAAACATCTATGTTAATTTAATAGCTTTTGAAAAATAATAAGAATAAAAAATCATTTATTCAATTGTAAGGTTATAATTACATTAAGTTACTACTATATATTAAGCAAAAGGAGATATTTTTTATAATAGACCATTTCATAATTATGTTAAATATAGACGTTGTAGACTTTAAATTAATTTAAAGCTATAAACGATGTCCGTAGATTCGTTGATAATTAATGTACATGATTAAATGGGATGATCTTAGACAATACCCTTGCCCGTAACTTATTAACTAGGGGAAGATGGTTTTTGATTGGGAAAAAATTCAAAATACACAAGTCCATTGAAGAAGAGATTTGTGGTTAAACAAAATGAATGGGAGTTTATTTACAAATAAAGAAAGATTAAGTTAGTACGAGGTAAAAAAACGAACAGTCAATAAACTTTGTCTATAATAAAGGGGAGAAAGAGAAACAGAATAATTGTACACCTGGTAAAGGGTATGGGCAGAGTAACAGAAGATTTGAGGTAAGAGTAGGAATTTCCCAAGGTTTTCCTTTAAGCCCTTACTTATTTTCTACACTCATAGATGAATCGGGAGAGAAATCTGAAACTGTAGAGGATGACCAAATAAGTGATGGAGGGGAGTTTTTGAATGCGATATGAAAAGGGCTGATGTATGCGTAGATGATGCGAGAGATTGTGTCAAGTGGAAGTTTGGCATAAGGGTGGCAGTCCACCAGTAGTTTCGTTAAAGGCGAGAAAAAAAAAGAAGTAGAAGAAGAAAGAAAAACAGAAAAAAAATTATCACACCAACGCTTTTATGATTAGAAAATACGATGAACCTCTTCGGGTACTCGACAGGCACTACGAATGACATTACTGTTAAAGCACGGCTAATATACGCTCCAAGTAAGCGACTAATTTTTAACAATTAGATAATTAATTAGAAAATTAGATAATGTCTATCAATATTGAAGGTATTTCACCCAACAAAGAATAAATATTGACAGAAATATGCCATTCCTGTGATATGATTTGCCTCCAGGAGACATACAGAGATAAAGATATGAAGATGCCAAGGATAAATGGCATGAAACTATAGCTGCATTACGAAGTATGGCAGTATAATTTACGTCAAACTCAACATACAAGTTATACTTTGGAAACAACAAAAACCAATGATATAGAATTATTAACGGTAAATCTGGCTAAATACTCAGTAACTTCTGTGTGACGCGGTCGCATTGCACTTCCGGCTTTACCGCTGAATAGCGACTGTGACACAGCTACCTCTCCTCGTCCGATAGGTCACGTGACGCTGAGTGACCGCGGATGACGCGAATCGATCTGGCATAGCACTATAAACACTTGATCTTTCGACTTCCTTACGAAACATTGCAAGTGATACTTTTACACCTTATCGATATATTCAATTGAAATAAATTTTAAGTAATATTTAATCGCTGAGTTATTATTTTATTATTATAAAACGTAACATTAAACTCCGCCATATATATAAATTCTCAAGTTCTACCTTTGTACTTAATCAGACATAAAACTTAAATAACCACAATATAAAAATAATGATTGGAGATTTAAATTGCCATAGCCAGAATTGGGAATACATTTTGACAGATAAAGATGGGCATGAATTAGAAGATAGGATAGAAACAAAATTACTCTAATTTACGATTTAACTCCAAACATTCTTTAATAGTGGTAAATGGAGAAAGGTTTACAACCCAGATAACATCTATTTGAACGCAAAAATTGTAGGCCAGTGCATATAAGAAATCGACAAACCAATACCTAACATTTAACACAGACCTACACTATGTAAAGTTGTGGCAGCTATAAGAAATCATACTATACCTTTCAAAATTAAAACTTTATAAAATAATTTTAAAACTTAGACCCGTATGAAGAAGAAACTCACTATTAATCAGTATACAGGACTCATTGACAACTTAAATAACTTTTGATCCAGTTAATATTTTTAGTTGATTTTTTAGCTTCGATGCGAAGCGGAGGAGGTATTAATTTTTGTCAGGCCGCGGTCCATCACGCCGTTCGCCGCTCTGCCGGACCGGTCCAAGAACCAGCCGGCAGAGTCCCGGATCGATCCGGCGTGCGGGTACGAGACGATGCACACGTCGGTGCCCATCTCGTACGCCGCCCGCCGGATTAGGTCCTGAGCGGC
>NW_026100588.1:0-2986 GCF_025091365.1 Daktulosphaira vitifoliae
ACTTATTTTTGATACATTTGTACGTCAATTCCTAAAAAAAAATTATAAATTTTCTTTTTTTGTTCTATTTTTAATCGAAATTTTTATTATCTTTATATGGCCGTTTAACATTTTTATTTTACGTATTATTGTCGAGCCGAGTGGAAAGAGTCGCCACGTCAACGCTAGTTTGACCTACCACGTTATATGCATAAAAAAACTCTTTCGCGCTGATTATCCAAAAATTAAGTTTTTAATTTTGTTTATTAATGATATATATTTATTTATTATTCACATATATTATACATTTTTATGTTTAGTTAATAAAAATCTTACTTATGATAAAACATTAAAAATATTCATTTAATTTTTATCACTAAGTTTTATTCAATAGACAAAATATCGAATGATTTTCATTCGTTAAATTAATACCATTATTTAAGAATACACCTCGATTGATTAATTAATTTATCAAACATTATATAATTTATCATTGTTTTAAGAATATGCCTCCAAGATTTCTTAAAAATGAAGAATCATAGTCAAAAAACTCTAAAAAAATCCATATTTTAGACCTTTTTTTGCCCATTAATTCATTTTGATAATTAATATTGCTGTCAATAAAAGGGACATGATCCCTGTCTACATCAATTATATAGGTTCTTATAATAATTTATTATTATTATTATTATTATTATTGTGTTAAGTTTCAGCAAGGTTATCATCTCACATTATATCATATCAAAAATAATGTTTAAATATAATTTATGAAATGGTTTTTATGTATTGAATTGTTTATTTTTTTTAGCTACAATTATCAGAAGTGATTATGAGAGCTCGTTCATTAGCGAGTGAGTTAATGGGTGGCAAAGGAAATGTTATCGGTCAAGATTTAACTCTTGAAGAATTAGAAAAACGTCTATTTGAAGCTGGCATTAAAGATACAAAAAAGTTTTTGGAAAAAGTTACCAAAGACAGTCAAGGGTATAATGAATTTGGATGTTAATTTTTTAATTTTTATTTAAATAAATTATTTTTTTAGTGTTATACATCTGTTTCCATGGAGTGGTTTACTAGATGAAAATTCTGAACTCAGTGATTCTTTTCGTGTACCATGTTTGAAAGAAGGTCGAATGGTCAGACTATTATCTCAACTATCCAAGAAAGAAGAAGAAATGTTCCGAAACATGGTTCACCGGCTCAACACATTAGTTCAAGTATATCTATAAATGTCTCACTATTACTCAATTTTTATAACTGAGTATAATTATTACTATATGACTTATTTTAGACTGCTAGAGATTTAGATGTTCGTCTCATGGTGGATGCTGAGCAAACATACTTTCAACCTGCTATTTCAAGATTGACTCTTGAACTAATGCAAAAATATAATACTGAAAAAGCTATAGTATTTAATACATACCAATGTTACCTAAAAGAAACACTCAATGAAGTTAAGACTGATCTTAATCAAGCTGAAAGACAAAAGTTTTACTTTGGTGCAAAACTTGTACGAGGTGCCTATATTGATCAAGTAATAATTTTTATTTAATCAATTTAAACTAATTCTTTTATTAAATATTTTCTTTTTATTAATTCAATGAAATGGAAAAAAAAATTTAATTTTAGGAAAGAGCAAGAGCTGCTGCATTAGGTTATGCTGATCCTACTAATCCTTCATATGAAGCAACTACTCAGATGTATCATAATACTTTAACTGAATGTTTGACACGTATAAAAGATCTTAAAGACAAAGGTAAAAGTCCAAATAAAATTGGTATAATGGTTGCTTCTCATAATGAAGATACAGTTCGTTTTGCAATTTCCAAGTAAGTGCTTAATTTTATTATTTATTCCTCAATAAAATTAAAATTAAGTGAAGTATACTTCAGGTGTCTCTTACATTAATTAGAAGAGAACGTGTAAAAACAAGATTGGATAGGGTTAGATTAGCGTTTTTGTGTTTTATATATGTAAATTTTACAGAGACACAGAATAGTGTCTAATATATTCATACAATATGAAATTCAAGTAACCAAAATTGGCATATCAAAAGTTATAATATGGATTGGAATTATCAATACAATAAAACAAAACACAGTACTTGTTATTTATAAAACACCTAAATATATATTTTTTTATAAACATGTTTATTTTAATTATTTTTTCTCTAATTAGAATGAAAGAAATCGGAATCTCTCCTGAAGACAAAGTGATATGTTTTGGACAGTTACTTGGAATGTGTGATTTTATCACTTTTCCTCTTGGTATGTTTTAATTACTATATCGTTTGTTAGAAAATATTTTTTATTAAATTATTTTTAAATAAAAACGTAGGTCAAGCTGGATATTCAGCTTATAAGTACATACCCTATGGACCAGTGAATGAAGTGCTTCCATATCTATCTCGTCGAGCTATGGAGAACAAAGGTGTCTTGAAAAAACTAGCAAAAGAAAAAAAATTATTGAGACAAGAACTTTTTAGGCGAATAATGCGTGGACAATTCTTTTACAAACCTAATGGCAATTTCACACCAGTTTAAAATTCTCTGAAAATTTTCACTTTCTCTAGAATAAATGTGAATCTTACTAATTTTATAGTAATGACAAATTATGCTATGTTCTCGTTTCTTTAAGAAAAAGTATTGAACCAGTATGTGTTTTTATGTGTATATATAAAAGCATTTACTTTAATTAATTTGCTATTTCTGAATCTCGTTTTACTTAAAATATATAGAATGTACTTAAATTTTATCTAAAAGACAATAGTTCCTACACTATTTGTTTCCTTTGAAAAGTATTATTATTGGTTGACAGTTCACTATGCTTTAAATTTATTCCGCCCTTTTTTTATTAGAAGACATTTTGTTAAAGAAATTAATTGTTTAAGTTAAAAATAATAAATGTAATAAGTAAACCATTAATACAATTATTAGAAAATTCATAATTGTATACTTTGAAAGATATGTGAAATAAAATAGTTTACCTAAATTATATATATATATAT
>NW_026100589.1:0-2986 GCF_025091365.1 Daktulosphaira vitifoliae
TGTTTTATTAGTAGACGTCAAATGTTCATTAAAACTCAAGTAGTTCACTATGAAAATCAAGGAGGGGCAAGTATAGTGTAGCTAAACCTCCTACCATTTGAATTGCACTGCATCAAAGTGATTTTAATAAAATGCGTTGTTAATTTTTGAAGCTAACAATTTATAATTGGCATACTTAGTACAACTTATACATTGTCTAATTATTAAAACGTACACTTAAGGTATAATCAGAAATATTTGTACTATTTTAATTTTTTTATTAGAAGTATGATTTTTTCAACTTGTAAACATCAATAAATATCTAACTAATATAAATTAAACTAATTAGAATAGCTAAGAATTAATAGATAGTAAAATGTGATTAATTTTTTCTAAATAGTTATAAAATAATAATTCCAGTTTATTTCCCAATAATTCAACACAACAAACAGGCTAATTATGTGTATATTTAAAGTATTTGTGTAATTCCTTAAGTATCTTGATCACCATATAAATATTTATATGATGATTAGTGGTAGTAGTGTTGGAAATACCCTGTAAGTATCATTGTATTTTGTAAATTTATTAAATATGCTGGCAAAAATTATTTTCTTACCTACCTAAACGTGTTTTTTAAAATTAAAGAGACATATTTATTTAATATCAAAGGTACACGTAAATTTTGTAAGGTTTAAATTCAAAAATCATTGAATAATAATTTTCAAGCGTTACTTGAAAATAAATTGTTTCTTTAAATACTGGCGAGTACAGTTTCTAATTTAATGAATAGCGTATTGTAACTATTTAAACTACAATAATTAAATAAATATTCAATATAAAAGTTAAAATATAAAAGTGAAATATTTACTTGTTTTTAAATAATTTATTAGATATAGGTTCCTTAATTTCATATTTGCACTTTAGTTCTTAGTCAATGATTTTAATCAATTTAATTTTATATAACTCATAATATTAATTTAACGAAATATTTAAAAATAAAATGAAAAATTTAATAATACAATATGTCTATTATTTATAAAAATTGGAAACTAATATTATTCAAATGATTAATTTACCACAATGTACAACTCAATAAACTATACTTAAATAGTTACAAAAAATGATTACATTTTTAAGAAAAAAATACTGATCTAGAAAACATATTGTGTTATTTATCATTAACCAAAGTTCTCATTATAGCCATGATCCTTTAACATATAATTTTTATGGCTGTTCTATGAAATATTTTTATAGTAAATACCATAAATATATATTGTCATACAGAATCATCAATTAAGGATAAGACACTCATATCTCAGTAATTGTTGAATATTTACAACATTTGTAAAGAAAAGTATTGTTTGATTTAAAAACTTTAATAATATGTGGTTAAATAACTTCTTTTCATCCCTTGAGAGTTAAAAAATTTAAACTTTCATTTTCTTAATTAGAAACTACTATTTTATGATGATATGATAAAGAATTATTTTATACTTTAAAAATTTTCAGATCCTATTCTTAGATTGTTATTGAGTACTATCTAGGCAATAGTTCGATCTCTGTACAAGTCTATTGAGGATTTTATAATTGTAATAATACTTAGGAAAATCTGAAAATGGTCTATAACAAAATTGTTGTTGTTGGTGCTGGCATTGTAGGAATTAACACAGCTTTGGAACTTCAAAGAGTTTATCCTAATATCAAAATAACAATCATAGCTGATAAATTTAACAGTGAAACTCTTAGTGATGGAGCAGCTGGAATATTTAGACCTGGAACTTATTGCTTTGGACCAAGCTTTGAAATTTCTCAGTAAGTTAAAATGTATTGTTGAATCAGTTTATATAGTAAATTTTGATGATTATCTATAATAAATATAATACAAAAAAATGATACAAACTGAAAAATGTATTAAAATATCTAGTGAATAAATATCATGTATAATAGAGTTTTAACAAAATATTAATTTTATAAAATAATAATAATATATTATAATATGTATTTGTATATATATATATTTTACAACTGTTAGGTTGGTTGATACCAATTGGATTGGTATATCCTGGAAAATTTTTAAGTGCTGTGGTTTTCCGTTGCCTTCTGCACTAGGAACATGTTTTTTTTGCCATCACAAAAGCTCACGTAATGTCACCTATCCATTCACCTACAGCAGTAGGTATAGCTTAACACTAGTTTTGTCAACAACTAGTGTTACCATTGCGCAACACAATACCCCGTATTTAGTGGGTGTCAAATAAGTGGTGATTAGGGATATAGTTCCCCTCCCATTGAGATATTTTTGTTAACATTTTAGTACAATTGACATTGTAAAAATGACAAAATTATATGAAACTTTATGTTATAATAGATATAATATCGAATTCAAATGTTATTGAACAAAACCAATGTGAAAAAATCTATAAAATTTATAAAATTTAATTTTGATAGTTATCTACATATAGGAAAAATGAACGTGATACTATTTTAAAATATTTTAAAGGTTTGAAATAGGGTTCTCCTAATTTGGAAAAAGTCATTTATGAACTACCTAAAATCCCCATTAATACCCTGATATAGTTAATAGAAATAGAAATATTACAATGGTACAGCGCATAACTCCCACAAAGTTTTTTAGCATTTATGTTTTTAATACTCTCTCGTGGCAAAATCAATTGACGGTCATTGTTTCCTTATAAGTAAAGAAATATTTTAATAAATATTAAAAATTTGTTTTTAAAAAATCATATGTTTTAATTTATAACATTTCTTCATATGAAGAAATATTATAATGGCCACTTTTTCATTGTGGTGAAAATATTTTTAAAACTTTCAGTGTGTTCCAAAATTATTTTTAAAAAATTAATTAATTAATATTTTAAATTAGGTAATTTAAAACATAAAAACAAAATACAATTTTATATATATATTTATAAAATGTAAGGTATATACATGATAGTATTAATCATAAAACATCATACTTTTTCTATTTCAATAAACTATTTATTTT
>NW_026100590.1:0-2985 GCF_025091365.1 Daktulosphaira vitifoliae
CCCAAACAACAATCATATTATGTCAATTGCCACCGGAATTTCTGGTAATATTTTTCTTTTTCTTTGCCTTAATCCCAACTAATTGGGGTCGGCCACCCTTATCCTAAGCTTCCACTTGACACGATGTCCCACATCCTCTACGCTCACATCAGCTGTCCTCAAATCGCATTCAATAGCATCCCTCCATCTCTTTTTTGGTCTTCCTCTATCTCTTCTTCCTTCAACATTCATTTCTATAACTGTTCTTACAGCTTCCGATTCTTCTTTCCTCATACCATGACTAAACAATCTAAGTCTATTTTCTGTCATCTTATCCACGATTGACGCAACACCTATACTTCCTCTTATATGCTCGTTCCTTATCCTATCTTCTCTAGTCACTCCACTCATCCAACTAAGCATTCTCATCTCTGCTACACTTATTCTCTGCTCTACTTTCTTATCAACCGCCCAACACTATGAACCATACATCATAGCTGGCCTCACAATTTCATACTAAATTTAAAAACTATAATTAGTATTTATTCATATATTATATTTTAAAATCAAAGAACTACTAATCAGGATATAATTAAAGAAATAAGAGTTCATGTTGCTTTTAAAATATTTCACCAATTTCTCTAAAGGAAACACTATCTACAGATTTGCATCGAAGCGTTTCTTATGANTGATTTACATCGAAGCGTTTCTTATGATAGTGATTTTAATCACTGTCAGATATCATCTATACTTGTGCCATCTATGCCTCGTTCACACTGTGCCTCGACCCCGCTGTGCTGGGTTTATTTTTNAACCCTACTGTGCTACTGTGTTTTTTATTTATCCTTCCAACCATTTCTGTCCTTTACCATAACTTCTAGCTAATACCCTATCTCCTATTTCAGAATTTGTTTTTCTATTACCTTTATAATTGTTTCCTGATATTCCTGACTTAGTCTGACCTTATCTTTCACGTTTTCCTGAATAATCATTTTTGTTTTATTATTGAATTGATTTAAAATTAGATCAAATTTATTATTTAATTTTCTATTTAAGTGTAATTCAGCTGGACTTTTGCCAGTGGTACAATGAACAGTGTTTCTGTAATCTAATAAAAATTTACATGATGCCTGTATGACATTATTTTCATTGTCTAAAATTTTTTTTATTTTGTCCTTGAAAATACCAACCATATTTTCTGCTGCCCCGTTACTCTGCGGGTGATAAGGAGGAGTCAATATGTGTTTAATAGAATTATTCATAATGAATGTCTGAAATTCATCTGAGGTCCATTGTGGCCCATTATCAGTGACTAAGGTTTTACTAATACCATAACGAGCGAAATATTCCCTCAAAATATTTATTGTATGGAAAGAAGTAGTAGATGACATTTTTATAACTTCTGGCCATTTCGAATATTGATCAATTATTAGAATAAACATAATTCTATTTAATTCTAAAAAATCAGCATGTACCCTTTCACCTGGAGCGCTAGGATACTCCCACACTTGCAAAGGGGACTTGCCCGGCTCTTTCCTAAATTTACTACACGTATTACAAGAAGCTATAAATTCCTCAATGTTTTTATTTAATTGTGGCCACCAAAAATAATTCCTAGCCATTATTTTAAGTTTAACAATACCAAAATGAGTACTATGAAGTTCCCTCAAAAAAATTTGTTGTAAGCTTTTTGGCACAACCAATTTATGTCCAAGAAAAATACAGTTTTCAACAATGGTTAATTCATTTTTTTGTAAGTAGTATGGCCTAACCAGTTCCTCTTTGATTTTATTTTTTTGGCCAACCCGTTAAAACATATTGCTTAATTTCTTTTAAAATTTCATCAGATTCAGTTTCTTTTTGAATTAAAACCTTGTTTATACCTTGAAAATAACTATTGATAAAGTGAATAGATGGGGTATCAATTTCATTATGATTTGTATTCTTAATAGCTAATCTAGATAAAGCATCCGCACTTGAATTTTCTGTTGATTTAACATACTTAATACTATAATTATAATTTGCTAAAAATAAGGCATACCTTTGTAGTCTATTCGCAGCCACTTGTGGTAGACATTTGTTTTCATGAAAAATATGAGTAAGAGGTTTATTGTCACTTTTTAAAATAAAATGTCTACCAAACAAATATTGATGAAATTTTTTTACACAAAACACAATAGCTAACGCTTCCTTATCAATTTGAGAGTATTTCTGTTCAGCAACATTTAAAGTTCTAGAGGTATATGCTATAGGTCTCTCTTCATTATTAGGTAAAATATGTGAAATTACACCACCTACACCATAGGAACTAGCATCACATGCTAAACTAATCTTATAATTGGGATTGAAATGCATTAAAATAGGAGCAGAAGTTAAAAAGTTTTTTATTTCCTTAAAAGCNTATGGGAGCAGAAGTTAAAAAATTTTTTATTTCCTTAAAAGCATCATCACACTTTTTATTCCACACAAACAAATTATCCTTTTTTAATAATTGATACTGTGGAAATAATATATCAGTACTATTTTTAATAAATTTAATATAATAATTAACCATACCAAGAAATGATTTTACCTGAGTAATATTAGTTTGAATTGGTGCTTCAACAATTGCTTTAATTTTAGCCTCACTAGTACTCAGTCCCTCTTTATTAATTTTATATCCTAAATAATGTATTTCATCCTGGAAAAAAAAACACTTTTCTTTTCTCACCGTTGTTGTGCGGGCCCACGTGGTAAAAGGAATTAAACTTAATGAGAAAAAGAAAACACTCACTTTTCAATAAAACTTTAGAATATATAATTTGATTGACACAATTAATAATACAATACACGTTATTTGGGTAATATTGGGAATTCTAGAACCCCCCNGTAGGGTAATATTGGGAATTCTAGAACCCCCCCGCCTCACCCCTTCACCTACCCACTCACCGATGGGTGGCGTGGTCGGGGGGAGGGGCGTGTCACACAGTGGGCGTGGTCTTTCGATGGTGGGGGTAATGTCAAGGT
>NW_026100591.1:0-2981 GCF_025091365.1 Daktulosphaira vitifoliae
TTGCCTCTACTAGGAGTAAGTGTATGTGCGAAAACTCCTAATGTACCATCAAATGACATTAAATCCCCATGGAAATTTGATTTAAAAGCTATATTTATATGTGCCTTAGTAAAAACACAATTTTATAAAAAATTAAACAAATAAAACAATTATTGTCATAATAATTATTTACTTAATTTTCATAACAAAAAGGAAGTAGTTAAAATTATTTTTGTAAGTAATTAGTGTTGGTTAAATTTAATTAAAAAATCAAAAAATCATTTGTACATTTAAAATGTTATTTTAAATGAATTTTGCTTACTCAAAATAATTGAGTTTTTAATAGAATATTTTCAAAAATTAATATTTTTTAAACTTATACATAAAATAAACTAAAAACCTTTAAATTAAGTTAGGTCATTATTTAACAAAATTACTTAACAATAAGACAAATTTACCTAAATAATGATTTTTCAAAATTTGATTACAATCGTTTGTGATGTGACATTAAAAAAAAATGTAATATTTGTTATATACTTACCGTTCCTGAATAAATTTGTGTAAATTTTAATGGTGTTACTTCAGACCACTGATCAAATGCTTTTTTAATCTCTATATCCGTTTGTGTATTATCAAGTTCTCTTGTAGGATAGTTTAATATTTTATAGTTTAAATCATTTAATCTCCAACCATCCGCTAAATTATGTACATAAAAATATATTTGAATTTAAAAGTTTTTAATATGTGTAAAATTGTTTGGCATTATTAAATGTTAACACTTACGTAACCTCTCAAATCGTTTAAATCTTTCTTTTTTAAATCTATAAAATTTATCATGACAACCACACCTTTGAGTGTTCATAACTTTTAATGTTTCCGTATCCAGTAGTCCTATTGTTTTTTAAATAAAATAATATATTTATGATATTTTTGTGTCTTAATATAATGTATAATAATAACATAATGTAAAAATAATGATAATTTAGTATACAATGAATGTGAACAGTGGTTTAGTCTAATTAAAAAAAAATAAATTATTAAACTAACAATTGATAATTTTAAATATATCAGTTAGTAACCACGACGTTAGTAAAATTATATTAGGAAAACTTATTGGCTTTTTTTGTCCCTCAATGTGATGTTATTTCGGAAGTATTAGTGGAGGNTGGAGGGAGGACAATTGTTACCACGCTATAAACACTAGGGTGGCAAAATTATCACTTTTCATGCCATTGTACATTGGACTGGTAAGTTTTTTAAACTATTTTTAGTTTTTTTATATGTTCAATAAATTTTAGTAACTAATAAAAATTATATGTGAGATTGCAAAATTGTCTATTCTTTCTACACATTTTTTTTAAATTTTTGCCATGAGTCTTTTGGCATGTAAAAGTATCACAATACCTTAGCACTATATTTTCTTTGGCTTTAAAGAGCTATAAAAATAGCATTTTTTTGAGCGCAAAATATAATTCACCTTTTTAATAGGTCTCCTGTAAAGACTACAATAATTGGAATTGTTTTGATAAGATATGGTATGATAAATGACTATTGATGTAATTTAGATTTGTAATTAAAAGCTTATGTAATAACTAACCCCGGTTACTTCCCCTAATTTTTTCTAATTGTTAAATAATATTTTTTACGCATTTAGAACTCAATGAGGGACATTGCAATTTTCCTTTAGAGTAAAGACCTTTTAATCGTTTTTATTGCGGAACAAATGTTTAATTCATCATCGGAGAGAAAAATGTTAACTTCCAAACGATAATGATATCTGGCTAGATAAACAAAGCCGCCTGTAATATATTTTTGAGACTGAGACAATATGCATCAAATACTGTCACGTTACTGTCTCGAGCACATTGTCCCTGTGAATTATTTAATTAATTAATATTTTTTTAGATTATTAAAATATTAATTGTTTATTTGGCTATACAGAGTGGAACAGATCTAACTAACAACTCACATTACTTATGATCTACATAACATTTTATACTTTATTTTTAATCAATTTTTACAATATAAAACTATTCAAAATATTTTATATTATTTTTCCCAATTACAAAAAATATTTAAAAAATTATTTTTGCTTAAAGCGCAACTGGTGTAGAAATTTATTAACTTAACTTAAGTTAAAAAAAGAAAAAAAAAATGAAAATAATCACTTAAAAGTGTCATCAATGGGTGGCTCCTTTTATCAAGTATTTCATGTTATAATTATTTTAGCTAATAATCTTATTGTACCTATAGGAAACAGATTGTNCAACTAAAAATATTAACTGGATCAAAAGTTATTTAAGTTGTCAGTGAGTGGTGGGCCACTCTGTATATTAATAAAGGAAAAAAAATATTTGAAGATATCTATTTTATAGATAAGTTTAAAAGAAAAATTTTGAGACCAAAAACTCTCATTTTTATTCAGTAGTTACGTTAATACAGCATTTTAAAGTTTGTTAAATTTTTATTTTTTTACAATTTTCCTATGGCATCAAATGTTGGTCTATATTATGTAAAGTACGGAAATAAATTCTTATTACGTTATTTACTAGTAACAGTACGCGATTTTTTTTCAATGAAAATTATTAACATTTAATAAGATAATGAAAAAAAAATTATAAAAACGTTATCTAAAACATGTTGAGTTTTTAATTAAATAAGTTCATATATTATAAATTGAAACGTGAATAAACACATTTATTATCAAATTTCCTAACAAGGAATATCATATAATAATATGATTACAATGGTAGAATCACGCAAATTAATGATTGTTATCACTTTTAACTTGGCTAACCATCGAACAATTGTAGTTGACATATGATAATGTTTCTAATTTTTGTAATAAAGATAATCATTTCTGTAAAATGCGCGTTAAACGTTATTATGGAAAAAAAATTTTACCAGTAAATAACCCAATAATACAGTGTTAACTTTCGTCCTTTAAATAATATGTACTAACATATATCATACGAAAATTATAAAAAAAAAAAATTAACAAA
>NW_026100592.1:0-2979 GCF_025091365.1 Daktulosphaira vitifoliae
TATCCAAATTTGTCTTTTCCCATATATTTATTTTTGTTAAACCTTAATTAAAAATTAAAAACATATTAACATTTTTTAGTTTATGGCAAGTAATATTATAAGAATAAAAACAAATGTATTCAGTGCATGACTTAAAAAAAGCCAGTTTTATTTTTGATCAATTAGTTAGGTTTAAAAAAACAATTAATACTTCAAATTATACAAATAAATAAAAAATAAAACGGTAAAATAATTCATAACATAAAACAAAATGCTGCTACTGCAAAATAAAATAATTTGTGCAAAATACATATAAAACAGTAATACTTAAAAAATTAAATCATTTTTATGGTACTTTTTGATTTTAGTAATATTTAAAAATTAAAAAACATAACAATAAATAAACTTCACTTGGTATATTTTTCTCAATCACTGTTTTTATTTTTTTCAGTCAATCTTTGGTAAATTTAGAAATAAATCATGAAATTTTATACTAATAATTATTTTATTGTATATTGTTAATTACTTCAGTGTTCCATAAAAATAATTACTAAGTCTTATTAAGTCTTACTTTTTTTCACACGCCACACATCATTTTTAAGTTAATGTAAAAACAAAACAGATAAAGACAATTTTTAATTGATAATACAAAATTGTAATTAACATTTCAAACAAATTAAGTATTTTTTGACAATAAAAATGTACATTAACAATTTTAATAATTATCAAGTAATTGTCTTACACTGTTGAACTACACTATGCTACTATTTATTATCACTTAACACTCTGAAATAGTATAAAATTAGCAATAAAAATAGTAGAACACAAGCTTTCCAGTCATTAGCTCTAAAACGTCTTAATTTCAATTGTGTATTTATTTATAAGGTGAGTTAGTGTATTATGTTATAATAGGAACACAAAGAGAAATAATTTAAGTAGTAATTAATTGCTTAATCTCTGGCGCTAGTCTCAGTCTAAATGGTAAAAAGGGTTAAAAAGCATTCAGAAATATTATTTAAAAATATTTGGAGTACTACAGATTTTAAAAAAAATTATTTGCTTTTTGGTACGTTTTGATAGAAAATAGTCGAAAATTTAAAAATTATAGTTAATGGACAAATAAAAGTAAAGTTCATGTTAATTTGTTTCTTTCATTTAAATTTTTCTATAACATCATTCCATCAAATGAACGTTATTAATATTTTTAAATGAAGAATTGTATACATCAAATTATTTTACAAGAACTTTTTGACTTTACTTTATGTACTTTTTGAGTTCTAACAGGAAAAGTATTTAATGGTTGACTTTTGTCACATATTTTTCTTAATCTAAAAGAGGACCATTTAAATTTTTTGGATACATTAGAACTCGTCGTGGCTTTGGAACAATCATCAGTTGTTTCTATACTATTTTCCTCTATTTGAGATTTTTCAATTGAATATTGATTTGACATAGGATCTGCATAATTTTCTTTATAAGAACTAATGTTAGAAATACTGTTATTATCTTTTTCACTTTTTTCGCTGTTTATTTCATCTTCAGCTATTTCTTCAAACCAGTCTTCATCTGATGAACTATGATGACTTTGATACCTTTGCAGAGGCATATTGAGACTGGCATTAGATTTTAGCCGAACACGACGTTGACCATTTTGTCTCCATGCTTTGTGTACCAATATGGGTAATTTCCATTTATTGGTTTTGCATACACAATTAGACCACGATGAAGAAACAGTTTTATTTTCTTGATATTTATCACCAATTTTCTTACGTAGAAAATTTCCACATGAAAACGATGGTGATGTATTCGGAGATGATGTTTCATCATCTTTGTCAACATCTGTTATAACTATTCTATGACTATTTATATTTTGAGGTGTACTAGTGGTGGAGGAAGAGGTAACTAGGGTCATTGGTGATAAGGTTGTAAGAGGCGGTGTCGAAGCAGAACTTTTTGAGGTTTCAGTTAAAGCTAACATGCTACTTTTACAATCCAAACTTTTTAAAGGGTCACATTTATCTATATCTACTCCCAATAAAGCATGCAGCGAACAATTTGAAGTTTTAGGAGTCACACAGTAAAGCTTACATTCACACTGCAACACTGTACCTGCATTATTCATTATGTCCAATTTCAAGTATACAGGCTGCAAAATATTTATAAAACATTTAAGAAATAACACTAAATAGGTGGTTTCTGTATAATTTCTTCTGATAATCATATAAGTATTAAAATTAAGTTATTTTAAAAAATTTTTAAATAAAGCCTATTTTAAAAAGAAAATCAAGTAGTAACTAAAAGTAATAATAAAGCATACAGAGTAATTCCACTTATCATTTATCACTTAATTAATCAAAAAATAAAAATAATATTAATAATTTTTTTATTTATTTCTTTTAGTTCAATGTTTCTCTCAATTTTACAATCACTATGTTTTTTTTATGTTCATCTCTCAAATCTTAAAAACATGTCAACTTTAATTTCTCAAATGCAAAACCCTTAATTAACTAGCTCATTTAATAGATAATAATCAAATTAAGAAAATGACTGATCGTTAATAACAAATGGAACAGTATTTCGGAATTCATTAACAATTTAAAGTAATGACTGGAGGTGAGAAGTGGGTGTTCAATTTTTTTAACTAAACATTTCTTGCCCATATTTTTTTCTCTAACTGAGATGAAAATATGACAATAACTCCCAGAATACTGATCCCAAAGTTGTTATTAACCAATTATTACAATTATTATATTACGAAAAAACATTATTAATATTAATTTTATTTTTCGATTGATTAAGTTGTTCATATACAGAGTGAATCACTCTGTATATAACGACCACAAGATAAAAATTAATTGTATTTGAAATATATTATTTCACTTTTAAATANCTGTATTTGTAATATATTATTTCACTTTAAAATAAATTGTAAAGAATGAAAAATCTACTTAGGGAAACTTCATAAATTCAAGAGTTGTGATAATCAAAAATAAGTAATAC
>NW_026100593.1:0-2977 GCF_025091365.1 Daktulosphaira vitifoliae
CATTTTTATGTACATGTAAACTCAGTATTGGGTTTATTATTAACCCATACTAACTTCTCTACATGAACAATAAGTTTATTTTAATTAAAACATGAAAATTTAATGTTTACACTACATAATTTAGTTTTAATATTATATAGAGTGTAATATTTTATTACATAGAGTTGGTATGAAGAGCGTATGGAAATCATTTACTCTAGTACGAGCTGTGACCATCGTCGCAACATACCCACTCTATGTATTAAAATGCCTGTGACTCAATAAGTATTTAACTTATAATTGTTCATTAAACTGTTTTGTAAAAAGAGCTCTAAAACATTGGCTACCTTAAAATTTTGAAAAAAATAACGTATCTAATTATAACATATTCCAGAAACGCGAAAACTGTAAATACATATATTTATATTACAGCGAAATTTAATTGTATAAAAAGTCATAAGAGTTGTCAGTAAGATCTGTTGCATTTTGTGTATTATATTAAATGTATAATATTATTATCAATTTTAAATCCAGAAATTTGTTCTATGAGAAACCCAACGCTTTAGTGCAATTTGAAATAAAAATTTCAAATAAGAGAATTTGATAGCAAAAAAAAAAAAATTATTTTAATTCAGTACTATACAAAACATGGTAAAAAATTTTGAAAACATCTATAATTATATTGTCATAGACGACTGGAGAGGGTGTTAGGAGGTGCTATTGCACCCCTGTACATTTTTTTTCTAGTAAAAATTTAAATACACATTAATCATGTGTTATTTATTAACTTCAAAGGAGGGATCACGTCTTTTTTACCTCGTGGGACATTTCGAATTACCTCTATTGCTTAAAATATTGTCATTAATATATGCAACTTCTGATAAACAGGAGGTGCAAACATTATTTCTGCAGACGCCTCTGATTACTACGGTACTTATAGTATTTAAATACGATTTAGAGGACGATTAATTTTAGTATAAATAGTAATTAATTATAAATTTCATATAATTTTTTTTTGTATTGTTTATATATAGAAGTTAACTATACTAATTGCCTCAAGAGTATTGTAATTGCATAAACAAATACAATTTGATAATAAAGTAGAAGTGCATTATAATAATTAAAAAAACTTTTCTTTAGTTCAGTTACCCAAAGTAATTTGGGCACTAACAATTCTTGTTTTATGGGAATATGTTCTCACATTATCACTAAGCAACGATAACAACCAACAACAAAAGTGGTTACATTCTCAAAATCAACCAATCTACTAAAAAGATATTAAACAATAAACAACCGACCAAAAGATTAATAAGAAAGTCTGATAGTATTCATTATGGAAGCCAAAACACTAATTTAGAGTTGAAAAATATTGAAAATCAATTTGTACTAACACCAAGTTTTAAAAGTGAAAAAATTACCGATCAATATATATTTGGACAACGTATAAGAAAAAATGAAAATATTAAAACACCTTGTGAAGATAACTCTGAGTTTACATCACATAGTCATTATATTGAAACAAAAGACTTAATACAACCATTAATAATCAAAAAAGAAAATATACCAAACTTTAATACATATAATCAGGATTCATTTCAACCAGAAAAAACATTTTTCAGACCTGTTTTCGTAAAACCTTAACCAATTATAGTTGAATTTACATATAAACCAAAACTAAAATCAATACAGACATCAATTAAACAACCAATAAAAGAAGAAAGTGAATTAATAAATTCTATACCTCAAAAGCCACAACTAATATACGAGAAACCTCAAATTCCATGTGAAGAAGAAAAAGAAACTCCTCATCCATCATCTTATTCTGGGTGGGGCAATCAAATAAACCAGAAGTTTCTTGTGAAGAAAAGGTACAAGCATTCTCTCCAGCTCCACCACCACCACCACCACCACCTCCAGGTCCTATTCAAACTATTCCTAATCAGCCAGGCAGTATATCATGGGGAGGAATATCAAATCCATCTAGTGTTTCATGGGGTCATCACTTGAATTTACATGTTGAGCGGATATTTATAATTGTGGAGAGTTTGCTTCCAAGAAATATTATCAAAAAGTTGCGATACTGTAACTGACGGTATAGTTACTTTTTTTACAGTATTCTATTGTTTATCAATAATATTTTTATTATCCAGTTGATATTTCAACTTGAGTTCACGTGAAATCATTTTTGAGATAATAGTTTTGTTTATCAGAGGCTCATAATTTTTTTCATCAATTATTTTTGTATTGGATTAGAATTTAAAATAATATCCTTTGTGGAAATGAAAGCAGTCATTGAAAATTAAAATTAAATAAATTTACTGTAACTATAAATTTAAAAACTAAAATAGGTAATAAATATTTGTAAATCTACTAAAAATTAATTACATATTTCTAGTAATTTTTTTAGTTGAATATCAATTTGAATGTAACAAATATAAATTAGTTTTGAATTTTAATTAATAATTACTAGTTATAACTTATGTCATTTAGTTATATTGAGTGTTGGTATAAAAGTGTGATATAAATGTTTTTGATAATAAATATAAAACTATTAATAATCATATTTTATTGAAATATAACACAAAAATATTATTTTAAAAAAGAGCAAGTAAATTAGTTGACTTTGGAAAGTAAATAACAGTTACTTAAAAATACTACCCCTTAAAGATGATTAAATCATAAGATGTTCTCGTCCGACTAATTTCTTAAATTTATCAATAACTTCAAATTTAGAATTAAGTGATTTTGTGTAAAACTGATAATAGATCAAATTTTGTAAGGAATTTGTTGAATTTAGTGATACTTAAGAGGCTGAACATAAAGTTATGGAATTTGTATCAATTTTTGATAATCTGATAAATTTACATTAGAAATATGATAATGACGAGATTAAAAGTATTTCTTTACCTATAAATAAAATATATGCAAGTTTTTTTTAAATTTAATTGCAACCTCAAATATTGAAACATTTGTTAATAGCCTAAATTATTCAAGTTTT
>NW_026100594.1:0-2977 GCF_025091365.1 Daktulosphaira vitifoliae
TGTAGTACAATTTTACAAAAATGCGACAGTATTGTACAATAACAACTTTTATAGTACCTAATATTTAACAATATTCATTACGAAATCACACACTCATATCTTAAGATCTATAATGTTTATGTTAGCTTCGATGAGAACATGAGAAAGTACTGGTTTTTCTATGGTGTATATTTTTGTTTGTGTCTTTCTATGAATATTGTCAATTCTCATTGGGCTAATTTTGTTGATATATGCGTCAAAACAATTCAAAATTAACCTAATTGAATCTATCAACTCTGAAAATTCGAAAAACCCTCAATATTTTTATTTTATTTTAAAACTGATTTAACTATTTTGTTTAAGTACTGATCTAAATTATATTTTAACTGAGTATACTAGAGACAATAAGCTTTCTTTTGGTATTATTTTTCTGAAAATCCGACAAGAATCTTAAGTAAAGAAAGGGCTTAAGACCACTCTCAAGCATGTAAAATTTTTTGTCTGACATCTTTTAACTTATATTAAATTAGAATTTTTGAAGTGTATAATAATATTGAAAAAACAAGTCCATTCCACGGTTATTCTTCTATAAAAATTGGCCATCAATAAAAAAAAAAAACTATTTAAAAAATATTGTTCAAGCTACCAATGGCTAAATTTTGATTAATTAAAATTGTCAGTGAATCGTTATATATACTTGTCTCAACTATGTTGTATCTTCACTGTGCTGTTTTTTTTCGTATGAATAAAGTTTTTTTAATAATTTTTTATCTCTTTATTTAGACAAAATTGAACTCTTCATTGAAAATTTATACCCACACTCCTTAGGAGCTACATTCTCATTAGCTTTCACTGAATGGCTATGTCATTGAAATAGAGTAATAATTCAACATTAAAATCATAGAAAAATTTAAGCGAAAATAATATTCTCATTAAAAAATCTCGACAAAATATTAATGATTCTATTACTATTATGTGAGCGTTTCAGTCATCACTTGTGTTAACGGTTAACGGTTAACGGATAAGTGTACTTACAAAATATATTCATTAACAAGTGGTAAGTTATAAAAAATGTGTTATGTTTTCAGTCAAATAATAATATTTTACGTATACAAACAAGTAAACACAAATAACCAGTGTGTTTTTGATGTTGAGTATCATTTACATACATGTTTGTATTTTAGTCTGTATTCAGATGTAACAAATTCACACAAAGCGATCGTACAAAACGTAGTATAGATATTCATGTGCGATGACGATGATGCCAATATGCTAAGCAACAGTCAAAGAATGAAAATAAGGGAAAAGTACAAAATTTCTTGTATATTATTCAAGGTGCGAAGAACAGATAGAATATATGTTTGTATGTTTTACGTGCAAAAAGGGCTAAGAATAAAATAAAATATAAAAAATGTCGCACGTATTCAATTTTCGCGGAAGCTTTTGATGTCTGTCGCCATAAAATGAGTGCCGGATGTATGAAGAAAAAAGGCGTAGCAACAGGGATCAACATGAGGATATTTGCTAGTGGCAACTACTAACCAAAATAATGTACTTTGCCGTTTCGTTCACTTTTTATTTACCAAATTGATACATTCCTAATGTTGCTGTTTTGTCGAGTAATAGAATTCAATGTATTTATAAGTACACAAAACATATTCGTATGCTGAGAAAAGCAAGTTGATTTCAATAACTTTTACAATATAAATTCCGTAAAAGAAACATGATCGAAGATGTCTTATTAAAATAGTAGTATGACCAATAAGGGTTTCAGTGACCCAGCGTAGTATGTATTTGATAACACCCTCCATAAAATTTTTTTTTAGCAAAAACAAGTCATCAAAAAATTGTTATCAGCCTACCCCGAAAAAAATGTCTGGCCACTATACTACTATAACCCTTAGATATCTCATTTTAAATATGTATAAGCGCAGGAACTTAGCATACATTTTTACTCAAGTTATCGAGTTCATTGGCTATGACGCCATTAAAATTTTCATGTTTCATCTTTACGTTGCGCTCTGGAGCAGTTTCCACAGATAGCTCCTTATTAGACACGCTACTGAAAATGAAGTGTTCAAAAAATAATTAAATAATAGATACACGGAAATTCTGTAGAATTTAGTTATTATATTATTTATTTATTAAAACCAAACAGGCGTGAGTAATTATAATATAATTGTGTACAATTATGTTTAATAAAAGTCAAATTAGTAGAATAAGTTTAAATAATAGGACAGCTGCTAGGTTTCTTTATGTAACATTGATTATAGCTGTTATATGTTCACATTGAGCACACATGATTATACAAAGAATTTGCAAGCATATCAAATGATGTTAAGTTTTAAAAAATTGTAAAACAATATTTATAAGAACATGATTTATGTAACTGTGAATAAAATTTATAAGAGTAATTGTAATGTTATATTTGATAAATAGTTTACATTTACCAATGAGCTCTTGAAAAAAAATAAAACGAACAACAAACATAAATTATAATATCGCATTCAGGTAATGATTTCCAGTTAAACATGTTTAAATTACACAATTTGCTGCAATTTGTATGATTTTTCATGTTTACATTAAACAACATGTTCATTAAGTTAGTGCATATGAAATCATCTTTTCGAAAAGATTAATGGATATTTTTACCAATTGTAAAATATACGGATAATAAAAATATGTTAGCATATAGTTATGGTTAATTGGCAATGAGATATTTAAAGCTTTGAGTTTATAATATAATTTCNCAAGCTTTGAGTTTATAATATAATTTCATTAGAAATAAAAATAACAATCTACACAACATCTGCAGTTAAGCATAATTTAAGTAATGTCAAAAAAAATTAATTTTAATAAATCTTATTAAAAAAAAATTGTTTTCGTTTGAAAAATATTTTACGACATATTAATAATTTATTTTGCAAGTGTATATAACTTACATGTCACACACAATATTACGTTGTGTTATCAAGTTGAATAAGTCCATTTTAACTCA
>NW_026100595.1:0-2976 GCF_025091365.1 Daktulosphaira vitifoliae
TAATAAAGTTAAAAATGTAAAATACAAAATCGAGAATTTTCACACAAAAAAAGCATTCGGTAGCCATTTTCACCGTGAAGATAAAGTCCGAAATTTTTTTGTTCTATTATATAGTATATTACATAAGTTTTAATTTAAAATATATATAAAAGTGTCGGACTTTCCAGAACACTTTCAAAAGTTAAGTTGAAAAAGTTAATTTTTTGTGAAAAAGATGTCATTTTAAATCCCCCCCTGTGGTCAGATAAAGGATTAAATTTATAAAAAAAAAATATACCAAATGATAGGTAAAGTAATCATGCATCTATAAAAACAAATTATACTGATTTTGTTCATTTTTGAAAAAGTTATGGCAATTTTAAGTAAAAAAAATTGAAAACATTTCACACACACAAAAATAAAATAAAATAAAACACAGTAAAATTAATACTTTCTCACTTCGCATCGAAGCTAAAATATATTGAACTCATGTTAAAAATGTGTAATATTCGCCAATATAAAATATGTCATGGACTTTTTAAATTTCTAACATGCGTAAATTTTCATGATAGTGATGTTATTTGTTTATATTAACATACGTTAACTACTCATACAGAACATTATACTACTAAAAGATGACCATGGCACCGTACATCCTCGTTTCAAATCGGCTTACTATATTATTTTAGGCGAGTCAATTTTATTTGTACTTGGTACAATCTACAGGTACAAATTTTATTAAAAAGACAAACAATGAAAATAAATTATTATTAAATTAAACTTTATTTTGAATCATATTTTAATTCATTGAAATTTTCATTCATTTTTTAATTATTTTGTGGTTATGCTACTGTAAGATGTGATTTCCTTCAAGGCGCCGATCCAGATATTTTACTTAAGACAGGAGATATAAATATTTTTAGTCGTGAAAAAACACTTTTTTTTGTCAATTTTATTTTTTAAAGATTTTTTTTTTATTAAGCGACGGTAATTTAGATGATGACTTATGTGCTCTCTCATATATCCGTCACTGTATATCCAAGTTTTATATAAAACATCATTTTATCTTAATTGTAAATCTATTAATAATAGGATAATTAACTAGTTATCAATACAGTTATTATTAATGCTAATATTCATTAAATTAAAAGATTGGACATCATTTTAAAAGTGCTAATGAGAATCTATAATATACTATAACAACGCTTTGAGTCCGTTTTAATTTGATTAAGCTAGATATTATTTTCTAAAATTTGGAATATTGTTTATATAATAGGAAGTATTAAGATTTATTATTTATCTTATACTTTTTTTTACCGTTAATAAACAGTACAAAAATTATACTCGAACAATATTTGAAGTTTTATTTAATTGTCACGTTACTAAATACTATTTGAATAAAATCAGGGCTGATAAGTAATTAATTATCTAGAGATTATATGAGTTGAATTTATTTATAAAATGTGTATTTTGATTAGTAACGTAGTGTGAATTGTGACAACGTTTTCCGAATGCTGACGGCCATATTAAGGGTCAATAGGGCGTGCCATGCTAAAGAGTATGGAAATTTATCATGATTACTGATTATGTCTACAGTGATTTCATTGTAATATCCAGGATGGGTGTGAAGGCTTAACCGTCCAGAACGATTTGGTTGACACCCAATGTCATTTAAAATTTTTATTCTTGGAAACTTTACGTATGTAAATGTCACTTTAATAAGTTAAAACTTTATATTACAAAAAATATAAAGGTATTATATAAATTTAACATACTAATACATCGTTCAAACTTATAAGACGATCCATAATAATTGGTATTTTTTTTAACGACTTCTAATCATTATATTTCATGTAAAATACAGTATTAAAAATAAAATAATCATATTGTCCATACTTGTATAGTAAAGTATTTTGATTTATGCAATTAAATTAAAATTATATTTTTTTGGGCGTTTTGATATTTGAAATTATAAACATAAACATATTATAAAAAAATAATGTTTTTTAAATTTTTGTCTGAAAATTTAATGAAAAAATGTTTTATGCAATGTACAATAAAGAACTTTAAAATAATGATGAACCTAAGATTTTCTAAGGGGAGGCTCAAACCGAAATAATTTTCAATGGTCATTGACAATTTACAAAACATTTTATTTAACTTTTTTTTCCTCTACAAAAATAATCTTGTAGTAGTAAAAATAAAGAAGATATTTCAATTAAGTTTTTTTATAATTCAGTAGAATTTATGAAATATTGATATTTTATAACAAATTTTTAAACATTTTAATATGGACAATTAAAACATTTTTGTTTACATAAGAGCATAGTACTCACTAATGACCGTACCATATTTATAAATAAAGGTTTTCTATAAAGTTTCTTTTTTCTTTAACAGCAATGAAATCGTCAAAATGAATAGCTATTAAAACAAGACGTTTATAGTCACAGTTATTTTTATATTAGTAAATAAATCATTTTATAATTTGTTAATAGCTAAAAGCCAATTTATAATAGATTTAAATCCAAACATTGCTTAATATTGCATTTTCTAAAGACTAATTATAAATTTCATATTAAACTATTTAATTAAATTTTGTACACATTGATAAAATAAATATCAACAAGAACAGAATTGTTAATAAAGGCTATAAAAAAAAGAACAGAATTGAAACTCTTTGTTCTTAATTTAAAAATAACTCACACATACTTATTATTTCTTATATCATCATAACTCTAACCAATATTTTTATTTCACAATATTTATTTTAACTCATTTTTGATTTTTAAAAGCTTTTAATTTTGTTTTTAAAGGTAAATAACACAACGATAATATAAAATATAATCAATTCAAAATACATTTAAAAAAACCCAGCATAGTGTGGTCACGGCACAGTGAGGATATGGCATAGTTAGGGCAAGTATAGATGATATCTGACAGTAATTAAAATCACTATCATAAGAAAGCTCCTATGCAATCTGTAGATAGTGTTTAATT
>NW_026100596.1:0-2975 GCF_025091365.1 Daktulosphaira vitifoliae
CTTTTAATTTTTTTTCAAAATAACATTTTATTAAAATATTTGTGCATATTTAGTTCTTTGTAGAGCTTCTTTACCTCACATTATTTTAGTTATCGCAAGTAGATCGACTAATCACGACCTAACTCAAAGTTATGTACAAAAAACATATGTCACGATTCTTGTAGATAAAATTAAATGAATGTTACATATAGGATGCATAAGAGTGTCTTTACAACATAAATGTACGTTTATTTTCCTCACTAAAAAATAGTCTTAAAGAAATTTGATTGATTCTTATGAAAATTAGAAAATAATACATATGTTGTTTTTCATTTTTTGAACAACGTATATATTGACATTTTTGTGTTAAAAACATAACAACCCTGATAAAAATATGTTGTTTTTCTGTTCTACAATAGTTATTTATAAACAATTTTCTATTTTTTATAATTATTATTCAGTATATGACAATTGTACAAACTAAATAATTTTAATAAAAATATATCATAAATATAATTAGAGAAAACGGCGGCGAAATATTATTGAATATAATATTGTATTTCTCAAAACATTCATATTACATATGCTTACACAATGATCCATCATTTAACATCTACATCTATGTATGATTAAAAATATATTTATTATCACACACACGTTTACATATATCTATGCGCATATTTGCTTAAATAATTTTTCCTAATAATTTATAGATAAAATATTTTTCATCAAATACGTTAAAATCATTAAATCACTACATTAAAGGCGGTTTTTAGGGGTGTAATATAGAAAATAAATGTTTAATTATATCTACAAATATATTAAACAAAAGAAAGGTTATTATAAAAGCCACCCCGTGTTTGTTTCTGTAACTTATAATAAACACGTCAGTTATACATAAACTTTTATGGCTTACAACTTTTAAGGGACTCAGGTTTCCTAAAAAAGTCCCTCTAAAATTGATAATTTGTCTGTATTGTTATCAGAAGTTGTCTTCTCTTCAAACTTAGTAATACTGAATTTTCAATAGATGTGTTAAGGTTATATGCTCGTAATTTCCCAATTTCCCCTACAATTCAGTAACAATGCATAACAATTTTAAAAATTAATCTATCCTTTTAAAATAATAAAAAAATCGGTAAAGTAATATCCTGTAAAAATATACAGGGTGTTCACTAGTTGTAGGTATTACTTATTTTACACTAACACATGGTCAGTAAAAATAAAAGAATAATTCAGTATTTTATACACCGGTTAATTATAAATCTTTTCGGTTTTGTCAAGGTGTTTAACACCGTTGTGGGAAAAAGGTACATTTTTTACAGCTATTACGATCTAGTAATAATCATTGTTTATTTTTTGCAAGAGTGCAAAACTTTTGCAGTTTTCGTTTTGTTTTTTGAAAAGACTTTCCCATCATGTCTTGGTTTTGGTTTTCTTTTAGTATTGATTTTAGTTTTTTAGTGTTAGTCTTTGTCTTGCATTTTTGCCAGAGAAAGACCTATTTTGCTCATCACTACACACATATTAAACAATTATATTACCTTATATTTCTTAATTATACTAGGAAAATTATAGTTGTAATGCGAGATTACATTAATTTTTCAGTTTAATATTTAATTTCAAAATACTATACATTATTTATTGGAAATAATTAATAATTTACAATTATTTTTTTATGGTGAACAAGTAAACAACTGGCTATTAATTTTTCAAATACTTTTCAACTTTGACACTCTAGTTGTTCTGTAATAATTTGTTTATTTCTTATGTCAGCTATAAACTTGTCACAACAATCTTTGGCATGAATAATACAGTTATTTAAAATATAAACTCGTACTAATTTGTTTATATAAAAAATGCTTTACACTTGATCATTAATTACAAATTTTAGCATGATTTTCATACGCATGCAAAAATTATATGATTTTTGATTTTAGAGGCCGATTACTCNATTTTAGCATGATTTTCATACGCATGCAAAAATTATATGATTTTTGATTTTAGAGGCCGATTACTCATAGAGGACAAGTCACCAGAACTTTTTTTATTTAATTGTATAATACATTATATCAGCTTCAATTTAAAATAATACAGAATGAAGTAAGTATTCCCTTAATGTGTATAAAATTATGAGACAATTTTTACCGAAAAATATATGATTTTTGGCTTTAATTTCGGATAAATAATAAGTTTATAAGAACATTTTTTAGAATAAAATTTATTTAAAATAATTTTTTTATATTAATTGTTTATACAATTTTTTATGAATCTTTTATTTAATGGCTTTATAATAAAATAAACTATAAAAAAAAAACGGTAGCACAGTGGGGTCGAGGCACAGTGTGGACGAGGCATAGATGGGACAAGTATAGATGATATCTGACAGTGATTAAAATCACTATTATAAGAAACGCTTCGATGCAAATCTGTAGATAGTGTTTCCTTTAGAGATATTGGTGAAATATTTTAAAAGCAACATGAACTCTTATTTCTTTAATTATATCCTGATTAGTAGTTCTTTGATTTTAAAATATAATATATGAATAAACACTAATATATAGTTTTTAAATTTAGTATGAAATTGTGAGGCCAGCTATGATGTATGGTTAATAGTGTTGGGCGGTTGATAAGAAAGTAGAGCAGAGAATAAGTGTAGCAGAGATGAGAATGCTTAGTTGGATGAGTGGAGTGACTAGAGAAGATAGGATAAGGAACGAGCATATAAGAGGAAGTATAGGTGTTGCGTCAATCGTNATAGGATAAGGAACGAGCATATAAGAGGAAGTATAGGTGTTGCGTCAATCGTGGATAAGATGACAGAAAATAGACTTAGATTGTTTAGTCATGTTATGAGGAGAGAAGAATCGGAAGCTGTAAGAACAGTTATAGAAATGAATGTTGAAGGAAGAGAAAGATAGAGAAAGACCAAAAAAGAGATGGAGGGATGCTATTGAATGCGATTTGAGGACAGCTGATGTGAGCGTAGAAGATGT
>NW_026100597.1:0-2972 GCF_025091365.1 Daktulosphaira vitifoliae
CGCTACAATCTATATGTTTTTGATATCTACATGGTTAGAGCATTCTACTAATGCAAAAAATATTGAAATCAGAGCATTTTTAAAAAATTGTGAATACAGAGTGATACAAATAAATTATTTCAAAATACAGAGTGATTCAAATGACAAAAAAAAAAAAATTGTTGAATATCGCTACAATCTATATGTTTTTGAAATCTACATGGTTAGAGCATTCTACTAATGCAAAAATTATTGAAATCAGAGCATTTTTAAAATATTGTGTAAACAGAGTGATCCAAATAAATTATTTCAAAATACAGAGTGATTCAAATGACAAAAAAAAAAAAAATTGTTGAATATCGCTACAATCTATATGTTTTTGAAATCTACATGGTTAGAGCATTCTACTAATGCAAAAATTATTGAAATCAGAGCATTTTTAAAAAATTNATTGTGTATACAGAGTGATCCAAATAAAATATTTCAAAATACAGAGTGATTCAAATGACAAGAAAAAAAAGAATTGTTGAATATCGCTACAATCTATATGTTTTTGAAATCTACATGGTTAGAGCATTCTACTAATGCAAAAATTATTGAAATCAGAGCATTTTTAAAAAATTGTGTATACAGAGTGATCCAAATGAAAAATATAAAAATACAGAGTGATTCAAATGAAAAAAAAAAAAAAAATTGTTGAATATCGCTACAATCTATATGTTTTTGAAATCTACATGGTTAGAGCATTCTACTAATGCAAAAATTATTGAAATCAGAGCATTTTTAAATAATTGTGTGTACAGAGTGATCCAAAAAAAAAATATAAAAATACAGAGTGATTCAAATGACAAAAAAAAAAAAAATTGTTGAAAATCCCTACAATCTATATGTTTTTGAAATCTACATGGTTAGAGCATTCTACTAATGCAAAAATTATTGAAATCAGAGCATTTTTAAAAAATTGTGTATACAGAGTGATCCAAATGAAAAATATAAAAATACAGAGTGATTCAAATGAAAAAAAAAAAAAAAATTGTTGAATATCGCTACAATCTATATGTTTTTGAAATCTACATGGTTAGAGCATTCTACTAATGCAAAAATTATTGAAATCAGAGCATTTTTAAAAAATTGTGTATACAGAGTGATCCAAATGAAAAATATAAAAATACAGAGTGATTCAAATGAAAAAAAAAAAAAAAATTGTTGAATATCGCTACAATCTATATGTTTTTGAAATCTACATGGTTAGAGCATTCTACTAATGCAAAAATTATTGAAATCAGAGCATTTTTAAAAAATTGTGTATACAGAGTGATCCAAATGAAAAATATAAAAATACAGAGTGATTCAAATGAAAAAAAAAAAAAAAATTGTTGAATATCGCTACAATCTATATGTTTTTGAAATCTACATGGTTAGAGCATTCTACTAATGCAAAAATTATTGAAATCAGAGCATTTTTAAAAAATTGTGTATACAGAGTGATCCAAATGAAAAATATAAAAATACAGAGTGATTCAAATGAAAAAAAAAAAAAAAATTGTTGAATATCGCTACAATCTATATGTTTTTGAAATCTACATGGTTAGAGCATTCTACTAATGCAAAAATTATTGAAATCAGAGCATTTTTAAAAAATTGTGTATACAGAGTGATCCAAATGAAAAATATAAAAATACAGAGTGATTCAAATGAAAAAAAAAAAAAAAATTGTTGAATATCGCTACAATCTATATGTTTTTGAAATCTACATGGTTAGAGCATTCTACTAATGCAAAAATTATTGAAATCAGAGCATTTTTAAAAAATTGTGTATACAGAGTGATCCAAATGAAAAATATAAAAATACAGAGTGATTCAAATGAAAAAAAAAAAAAAAATTGTTGAATATCGCTACAATCTATATGTTTTTGAAATCTACATGGTTAGAGCATTCTACTAATGCAAAAATTATTGAAATCAGAGCATTTTTAAAAAATTGTGTATACAGAGTGATCCAAATGAAAAATATAAAAATACAGAGTGATTCAAATGAAAAAAAAAAAAAAAATTGTTGAAAATCCCTACAATCTATATGTTTTTGAAATCTACATGGTTAGAGCTTTCTACTAATGAAAAAATTATTGAAATCAGAGTATTTTTAAGAATTTTGTATACAGAGTGATCCAAATGAAAAATATAAAAATAAGAGTGTTTCAAATGGCAAAAAAAAAATAAATTGTTGAATATCACTAGAAACGATATGATTTTGAAATCTACATCATAAGAGGATTCTAATAATGCAGAAATAATTGAAATCAGAGCATTTTAAAAAAATTGTGTATACAGAGTGATCCAAATAAATTATTTCAAAATACAGAGTGATTCAAATGACAAAAAAAAAAAAAATTGTTGAATATCGCTACAATCTATATGTTTTTGAAATCTACATGGTTAGAGCATTCTACTAATGCAAAAATTATTGAAATCAGAGCATTTTTAAAAAATTTTGTATACAGAGTGATCCAAATGAAAAATATAAAAATAAGAGTGTTTCAAATGGCAAAAAAAAAATAAATTGTTGAATATCACTAGAAACGATATGTTTTTGAAATCTACATCGTAGGAGGATTCTAATAATGCAGAAATAATTGAAATCAGAGCATTTTTAATAAATTGTGTATACAGAGTGATCCAAATAAATTATTTCAAAATACAGAGTGATTCAAATGACAAATATAAAAATACAGAATGATTAAAATGACAAAAAAAAAAAAAATGTATATCGCTACAATCTATATGTATTTGATATCTACATGGTTAGAGCATTCTACTAATGCAAAAATTATTGAGATCTGAGCATTTTTAAAAAATTGTGTGCACAGAGTGATCCAAAAAAAAATATAAAAAAACAGAGTGATTCAAATGACAAAAAAAAAAAAATTGTTGAAAAACCCTACAATCTATAGGTTTTTGAAATCTACATGGTTAGAGCATTCTACTAATGCAAA
>NW_026100598.1:0-2971 GCF_025091365.1 Daktulosphaira vitifoliae
TATACAAATCAAGCGCATAAAAAAAATTATATGTTTTATAATGAAATGTATTTAAATTTACTTTTCAGTAAAATATGCTGCAGCAAAAGGTATTTATATTTATTCGAAAATCGGTAGTATGTTTAATGTGAAAATTAGAATATTTCGAAATTTGTATGTGTCTTTTAACGGTATAATGTCAATAATTAGAAAAAATTAAAATTCAAGGCAGTATTTAATCGAAAAATAGTGAAAGTTGATTGAACTAATATTTAACAATAATAGTAATCAGCTGATTCTGGATACTTCAAGAATTTTTTATTAGTGTAAAGTTTGTTAACGTTGGATAAGTATTTAGTGTTCATGTTGAAAAAGCGGCAGAAAAACGCAATGATCGAATCGTGTCTATCGTCAACATAATTATGTTGAATTTCCATGTTTAAATCGAATAGTTTGCCAAATTGTATTAACTAGAAAATTAATTGATCGACATTAACTACACTTGTGATTTACTTATAGAAATTTGATTCATTCACCTCGTTTCGTCCTGTAGTTTTAGGTATGTGGAGTGCTACGTTGGGAGCAATACTTCTTAACAGGTCGAAGAGTTTTTTACCGCCTCCTTTGTAGTTGCTACACATATGTTTTTCGAGACTGTAAACTTCGTGTTTCTTATACGAAGGGCCGCCCCATGGGGAGACGTCACTATGACCCGTGGCTTATATTTTTTTAAGGTTTCTGCAATTTCGAAGAAATCTCCCAGTATAAATGTAATTTTCTCACTGACTCCATAAATCTCAGCATTTCTTTTCACGAATTCAAATTTATTAGCATCGTTATCCACAGCGATTACTTGTTTGTATCTTTTGGCCAATTGGATGACGTTACCACCAGCACCACAAAACGGATCCATAGCGACGTGTAGGCCTGGACATCTTAACGCTATGTGTGTACTCAAGATTNCATCTCAATGCTATGAGTGTACTTAAGATTTCAGGACAAACTGAATAAAATGATTCTAAAAAAAAAAACATTATATAATATAGTAAAAAACTTAAGTTTGTTGAAATAATAATTTTATTACCATTGTCCATCATGATTCCTTCGTCGAATTTAGAAAACAATAAGTACCTTTTATCCCATAAATGTTTTTTAATATCATTAGGCCGAGTTCTAGTTGCGGATTTTTTGTTGTTATTATTTTCCCGACGTAAATTTCCATTCACTTTAGTTTTTTCCAGGCCTTCTGGAGTAAAAAGTTCAATCTTTTTACTTAGCAACGCACTGTTAGTGTTAGATGTTATAATATTTTCGGTTAATTTTTTAGACTGTATTCTATTACATTTGAGTGAATTTTCTAATAAGATGCGGTTTTCTTGATTTGTTGTAAATACTATTTCAAATGGTTGTGTTGAATTATTGTTTTTTGACTGTATTAAGTCTGAGTTAAAAGACTTATCAGTTTTTACAGAAGTCTCTGTAGGAGTGTGAATGGGCTCTTTTTCAATTTCAGTTTTCGTAACAATTTCTAGGTTTAGTTTTTTGACGTGTTNATCTTTTTCAATTTCATTTTTCGTAAAAATTTCTAGGTTTAGTTTTTTGACGTGTTCAATTTCATTATTCATTAATGAAGGTTTGGTATTAGTGTTTGAGGGCTCTTTTTCGGTTTCAATTATCGGAGTTCCCGTAAATTTATCTTCTATGAGCGGTTCTTCAAAAATTGATTTTTTTGTCAAAATAGGTGTGTTCAAATNTTTTTTTGTTAAAATAGGTGTGTCCAAATTAATAGGATGTGTAGTCAAAACTGGGCGGCGATTATTCATAATAGATTCTACTGGTTTAGTTGAAGCAACTTTCTTCTTAAAAAGTTTCAACTCCAAAAAAGTCTGCAGCGACACAACTGCCAATGCAATAAACATAAATTTCTGATTACTTGAAATGGAATTATAAAATATATCACCAACGTCGTTATCACGAAAAACAAATCCGACTCCATATTTTTTTATAAATATAGACACAAAAAACTTAAAAATTGTCAGTTATAATTAGAGAAAAATGTAACAGTTAAAGTGTTTAAAGTATATACGTACTCATTTATCACAAAAAATAACTTAAGCATAAGATCACCAAATGGTGTCGATTTAAACAGCATTTTTTATCCTATTTAAGCAAAAAAATTTGCTTTGTTTACATATTATTTAAGCCAATAAATATAACCAAACATTTTTTCAATTGGCCAACAATTAATACATTTATTTAAAAAGTAAATTATTTCAAATTACTAGTCTGATACGTTTGTCCGGAATAAGTAGCATTGATTTCATAGTTAAGGTCTACAACCAACACCTTATTTTCTAATGAAATAATATAAAAACATGTGGACTCCTTAATTTCTCTTTACATATTATTATGAAATATTTACAATTTTTTTATAACTCCTATGAAATTTAAATGCAGGTGTTTATTATAATTTTTTTTATGTATATTCTTTTAATTATTATAAATAAAAAAAATTCCACGGAATTAAAAATGGAGTAAACAATAATGTAATGAAAAAAAGTTATAACAAATTTTTTTAACATAGATTGTTCAGCGTCTAACTAATAATAGCTGTTTAATTTTTGGTCGAGAAATATCTAATTAAAACTATACATGGCAACATCACCATTTTTTATTTAAAAAAATTGAAAAAAAAAGGGTCAAATGTATTCCTTAATAAAATCACTTTTTTATAATATAAAATTATTTAATACGATAATTTTGTTTGCAAAAAGTAATGATTAGCCCATATTTCAGAACGGTAGGTGGGTGGTACGGTATTTGTAAACATATCGTAATTGTCTTACAGTGGTCGAAATTCGGTGAATCGTATAATTATAGAAAAAACTCTTGTGTTTTTTTNTAACGGTATTTGTCTTACAGTGGTCGAAATTCGGTGAATCGTATAATTATAGAAAAAACTCTTGTGTTTTTTTAGCCGTTTCGTCCGCTT
>NW_026100599.1:0-2959 GCF_025091365.1 Daktulosphaira vitifoliae
CAAGTTAAAGTTATTCAATATTTAAACTTACTTTACCATTCTTTAGTAAAATAAATATTTTTATTGCTTAAAATAAAAATTATCAAAAAAATATTTTTAATTAATAAATTATTTCTTTAAGATACGCTATGATTAAAAGTTGAGAAGGTATTAATAATATTATATTTATTAATATTTAAGTGGTTTTATGTATTTAAATGAGTTCAGAATTTCTTTTTCAATTAAAAAAAATTTAATTGTTAAAATTCTGAAATGTAAAATTTGAAATTAAGAAAATATGTGACATAATCAATTGACTGGCATAAAAACTCAAATTAAAAATTTATATTGCCATCATTATTTATTTTTAGCTTCGATACGAAACTGAAAAAGTATTAATTTTACTCTTATGTGTTTTTTTTGTATTTTTTTTTTTGTATTTGTTACTACTTTTTCTCAACTCTCACCGAACCGATTTCTTTCAACGATACGCAAAAGATCACAAATCGTATCTAGTCGAAGACATTACCCTTGAAAATTGAAAAACTTTCCCTCGTTCCCCCAAAATGGGAGAAACCTCCAAAAAAATTACAAATTTAAAAATCCCTAATTTTCGAAATTTTTCAATTTTTTTTACTTAAAACTGCCATAACTTTTTCAAAAATGAATATATCAATATAATTTTTTTTTATAGATGCTTGATACTTTTACTTATCATTTGGTATATTATTTTTTATAAATCTGAACCTTTACCTGGCCATAGGGGGGGATTTAAAATGACAAATTTTTCACAAAAAAATAACTTTTTCAACTTAACTTTTGAAATGTTCCGGAAAGTCTGATACTTTTATGTGTACCTTAAATTAAAGCTTATGTAATATATTTTATTTTGAAAAAAAAATTTGACATCTGAATCTTTGTTGCGACATACTTTTTTTTTGAATTGGACCATTTCCCTATATACGAGGGGGGTTTAAATCTGAAAAATGCATATAGAATGTAAAACTTTTCAACTTAACTTTTGAAATTGTTCCGGAAATACTGACACTTTTATATATATCTTAAATTAAAGCTTATGTAATATACTTTATTATGGAAAAGAAAAATTTCAGACTTTATTTTGTCTTCAGGGTGAAAATGGCTACCAAATGCTATTTTTGTGTGAAAATTCTCGATTTTATTTTTTACATTTTTAACTTTATAATGACATAACTTATTGAAAAGTGTATGTATCAACATAATTTTTTAATGAGAAATAATATTTTTTAATAATCCCTTTTTCATTCGACATACTTTATCTTAATCAGGATATTATTAAGGAACTAGCAGATTATGTTGCTTTTGGAATAATCCACCAATTTATTAAAATTAAACACTATCTAAAGATTTGCATCGAAGCGTTTTTTTTGATAGTGATTTTAATCACTGTCAGATATCATAATACTTGTTCCAACTATGCCACGTCAACACTGTGCCGCGACCCCTTGTAATGGGTTTTTTTTTTGCTCATCACTTTATGGTAGCGATATTTTCTATAGAAAAATAATATAGCATAATATTGAGATTTTTATTTTTAAAATTGAGATGATTTTTCCAAATTTTACGCACTAATAGTTTCAATTAGATTAGAATTAGGTTTTTTTGATGTATTAATCATTATAATCAGTCCAGTGAGATCGGAGAAAAAAACGCATATCATAGTCAAACGAAAATTTCTCAAATTCACATAGAAGCTAAAAACACAAAATTGTACAAGAAAAGATTGTAAATATATAGTTTAAAAAAACTAAAAAATAGGCATAACATGATGTCATCTTTTTTTGGAAACTACATTATTTTTTTGTAAATTTGTAACACTGTTTAATTTCTACTCCGCCATATTAATTGAATGTTGGAATTAAAAAATACGTTTATCTATTCATTTCTATGCCTTGTGATATTGTAGGATCACGTAAGTATTTATCCTGTAAATTATTAATTACATTTAAATTCTTATTAACTTTGCTTGAAATCATCGATATTTTCCTTTTAATTGTTTTTTAATTAATTAAATTTTCTTTTGTTAATATTAAATTCTATTCTATATAGGTTAATAATTAAATATAAATTCTAGNCTTTTGTTAATATTAAATTCTATTCTATATAGGTTAATAATTAAATATAAATTCTAGTATTATTCTATAATACCGTTGTGATTTAGCCTCATTTTCTTAACTAATTTAAATTTAATAATTCATAGAAATACAGTATTTTATTAAAATAATAATAAACCCTTAAAAGCAAAAGTAGTGTTTATTAAATGTTATAACATTTGCTCGCGATTAAGATCATTGTAAATAATTTTACAATGCATTGTTTTAATAAATAAAATAATAATTTAATAAGTTTTAATAAAGTAATAAGTATAATTATTACTTAAAAATTATATCACAAAAACACATAACAATGCACATGCGCTTGCTATGACAATAAACGTAGACTATAATCCAACATAATTCTTATTCTTATTTATGTGATAAAAAATTTTCAATGAGGCTGAAAGGTTAGTATTAATGAGTGAATGAATGAATTTTGTTTGATTAATTTCTCTAAATATATATTACATGTATTTATATACTATATATTTTTAGGAGTTTAATTTGAAAGAAAATAGAAAAACATTTAGGAGATAGATCAGAGAAGGAACGAGAATCATTAGGAACAGAAGATTTAACTCATGTAATATAACTTTTCTAATTATTAGACTTAAAACTTATACTTCTTGAAGCTGAAGAAAGATATAAAGAGATTGATATAATTAGATCAGCAAATATTAATACATTGCAATCAATTTCCAAAAATCATATAAAATTAATATAATTAATTAATAAACAAATTTAATCATGTTAATCATATAACAAATCATATACCTATATCACAAACAGAAAGACATTTTTGAGCAATTATATTTGAAAATATCTTTTCTTTTTATTGCTAATGA
>NW_026100600.1:0-2956 GCF_025091365.1 Daktulosphaira vitifoliae
ACAATTATTTGATTAAATTTATATTTTTGGCAGAAATTTCTGGTAGGTGAACAACTTTAAAGTTTAGAAAATTTATTTTTATTAATTTAGAAATTTTAACTTATACTAACTTATAGTAACATTATGATTGAGTGATTGTTTGTCCTCATTAATGTTTTTCTTGTTCGGTGTTCTATTACATTTTAAAAAAAACCCAGCACAGGGGGGTCGCGGCACANAAAAAAAAAACCAGCACAGGGGCATAGTTGTATCATGTATAATGATATCTGACAGTGATTAAAATCACTATAAAAAAAAAATGCTTCGATGCAAATCTGTAGATAGTTTTTAATTTTAAAAAATTGGTGGATTATTCCAAAAGCTACATGATCTGATAGTTCCTTATTAATATCCTAATTAAGATAAAGTATGTCAAATGAAAAAGGGATTATTAAAAAATATTATTTCTCATGAAAAAATTATGTTGTTCCATACACTTTTCAATAAGTTATAGCATTATATAGTTAAAAATGTAAAAAATAAAATCGAGAATTTTCACACAATAATAGCATTTGGTAGCCATTTTCACCGTGAAGACAAAATAAAGTCCGAAATTTTTTTTTGCATAATAAAGTGCATTACATTAGCTTTAATTTAAGATATATATGAAAGTGTCAGACCTTCCGGAACACTTTCAAAAATCAAGTTGAAAAAGTACATTTTTTGTGAAAAAGTTGTCATTTTGAATCCCCCCCTGTAGGCAGGTAAAAGGTCAGATTATAAAAAAAATATACCAAATGAAAAGTAATGATATCATGCATCTATATAAAAAAAAATTATATGGATATGTTCATTTTTGAAAAAGTTACGGCAGTTTTTAGTAAAAAAAATTGAAAAAATTAGCGATTTTTAAATTTGTAATTTTTTTGGAGGTTTCCCCCATTTACGGGGAACGAGGGAAATTTTTTCAATTTTTGAGGGTAATGTCTTCGACTAGATACGATTTGTGATCTTTTAACGTATCATTGAAAGAAATTGGTTCGTTGACAGACACACACAAAAAAAAAACAAATAGTAAAATCAATACTTTCTCAGCTTCGCATGGAAACCAAAAAGTTATAATTTTTCATAAAAAACAACTTCAGAGGACCACGAAAATACATTCAGCATGTAATTTTGCACGGATTTTTTTTTAATATCTTGGTCATTTTTTACAGTAGTGTAATTTTGAGTTCTTTGTCTAAATTTCTAAAATTAAGGTGTTTTTCCAATATTTAGAAACTCTAAGATCAACTAGATTAAATGTTTTTTTTTTGTATTAATCATCAAAAATTTTTCCAGTAAAGATTGAAAATTTTTATTAACTTAATAATCAGTTTATTTTACATGTTTAAAACATATAAAAAACGATCTTTTATTCAACAGATTATGTTTACAAATACTTTTTAAATCATTTGTATAACTTCTTATAAATGTGTAATAAAGTTAATGATATTTCTTAACTAAGTCTTACGAATTTTTGGTTTTTTTTTGTGCAATAATTCTTTGTTGATCTACTTTACGAGAAAAAATTCATTTTGACTCTCATTCCTTATAGATTAAACTATCATCAATTTTTATTTTTCAAATGACAACCTATATTTTTATTTATTTTAGAGCTGAGAAAAAGTGGTAACAGACAAAAAAAAAAAAAACACATCTTAGTAAAACCAATACCTTCTCAGCTTCGCATCGAAGCTAAAAATTAAGAAAAACGTGAATGAATTTTTATTGCTCTGTGTGATACGAATTTCGTACCCAGAGTTCTTGAGTAATAGGTGATACCGTTATAGGTGTTATAGTTGCAACTTGCAATTAATTTTTAAATTGTTCAATTTTAGCAAATAATCAATTCAATTAATTTAACTCAGTTTATTAAAGTTGTTATTTTAAAAATTGTCACCTTAAATACGAATGCACATAGTACATTAAGATATTTTGTTTCACATTGAATCTACGTGTGAAAACGATTATAATTAGAGTACTTTTTGTTTTAACAATACAACATTAAAAAATTTAATTTCCTCAAATAATTGTTGTATACGTATATTCTACAATCGAATAAATACTGAACTTCTTGTTCAATAGAGTTGCATGTCAAATTCCAAAATAGTATATTGAAAAATTGAACACCTGCAAAACTTTATCTACGAATTCACTATCAATATTGTTAATTTAGTTTTATTGAGAATCTTCCGAGAAAATATGCGATAATACTAAACCTCGCCATTATATATCTTCCATACGATTATAGTTATGATAAAATTTTTTTATATTAATAAAATTCAATAGGGACTTCTAAATTGTTTCTAAACGTTGTGTTATTATTCTTTAAAATTGCTGTACCTACTGAAAAAAAAAAATTATACTAATAATTAGACTCGGAGACTTGTGACAAATACATACATAAATATTTAAATAGTACAACACGGTTAATGAGTGCACTCCTTTTTATTAATTTACTATATATTTAGTAATGGTATAATTCATTCACTCGTCAACTCAACTTTTTATCGATATTAAAATAATTTGTACTTAATAAATTAATTTACGGATATCACACTTCTATCTTGAAATATAGTATTATTTTATATTTAAAATATTCAATATACTACTGAGTAGCCTAATAAAGTTCGTTTTAAAATATACTATTACAACTATTATAAGAATAAATTAAAGTAATTAATAAGTTGTATTTTTAAAACAAAAATGACCCTAATTAACCATTCTAAAACTTTGATTTATTGTTAAACAAAATATCTTATACACAATAAATAATATTACAAAATAATAAAGTATCTTGTTATTCCCNTTACAAAATAATAAAGTATCTTGTTATTCCCATCCATACGATTCTATACTCATATGTACCATTTAAATTGCTTGAATAGTTTATTTTAAAAGTGACAATTTTTTTTTAAATAACAATTTATAACAT
>NW_026100601.1:0-2955 GCF_025091365.1 Daktulosphaira vitifoliae
AAAAAAAAAGAAAAGTTCTAGTTATATTTGATAATTTATTTTTCACTTTTTCCTACCTGAATTTCATTCATAGAAGAATTTCCTTGGGACATCTCAGTAACATTTAAATTTAATGGAGCTGCCTTTAAGCTAAATTGATTATATAAAGGAACACGCAAACGGCAAGAATCCTTCCAATTCACAGTTCTATTTAGAGTTATTGAACCTTAGGAATTAATAGTTTTTTAATAAGTTTTTTTTATAATAGAAGTGAGGAGAATATTATCTAAACTACTTAATTATACAATGAAAATTAATAGTGCAAGATCTCATTTAATTTTTTTACTACAATGCTAATTTTAGATTTATATTTAAGATACTATCTTGTAAACTTATATTTAAGAGAACGGGAATATTTGTAAAGAACAAAACCAAATTCAGTACCTGTGTACCAAAGTGAAATATGTTCCTGACCATACTATGTAGGCATTTCTTTAATATAGCTGAATAGTATTTATAATTTATTATTCATGATAAATTACTAATGACAAATTAACTTTTCATGGATGTTATAAAGCAATTAATGATTTTAAGAACAAAATATTGATTTATTTCTTAATTCAGCTTTTAAATTATTTGATAAAATGCTTCAAATGTTATTTTTTTAAACTATTTAAACGAGATGCTATTAGTCTGAATAAATCTGTGATTATTTTTTAAAAACTAATGTATTAGTTTTAACTATTTTTCAGGAGAACAAAAATAAATTAAAAATTTCAATAGTTATGAAAATTTATATTATTGAAATGCCTTTCCGATAAAATTTAATCTTAATTTTTTTACGTGTGAAAGAATACATTCTTATCTCAAAATATGATAATAAACCTCAAAGACCCATTTTTGTAACTCATCAAATTTTGGATATAAGCTAAAAGTATTTATTTCCATTTATCAATTAATATTACTTAATAGTACTTTTACACAAAATATTTTTGAAAATATAAAAATTAATCACTTTCAACAAATTCAACAAAAAAATATTTATAGGTTAATTTTTTAATTTAATTTAATTTTTAGTGAGTTATGATTGTTATAAGTTTGAGGGAAATGA
Source organism: Daktulosphaira vitifoliae (assembly GCF_025091365.1). NCBI lineage: Eukaryota > Metazoa > Arthropoda > Insecta > Hemiptera > Phylloxeridae > Daktulosphaira > Daktulosphaira vitifoliae. Next base: position 1,091 of record NW_026100601.1, read on the forward strand.
AAAAATAAGTATTTATTTATACTAGGAACTATAAATCGAGTAGTAATATCAGTTCTAGGACTACAATGATTAGTTATAAGAGCATAGGTACATTAACAATTTATGATTATTGTTCGCGTTCACATCTTGTATAAATGAATGCTTTTATTTTTATCTTTCACAAACTTATAAAACTTGTAACCTGATGGTAACAAAATAAAAGGGTTATTTTTCTATTATGTCATAATAGATAATAGTAGAAATTTAGTATTTCTCATTAAATAGCTCAATAAAGAATCATTATTGTTGTAAAAATATAAAAAAAAATTAACTTGTATAATTTCAAAAATATTTTGTGGAACACAGTTAAGAATCCCCTTGTATTATTCACCTACCATATTAAAGATAAATTTAAAAATAAAACTTTATTTGAGTTTTTTAATTAAATAATAAAAGAAACATATATTTTAAAAAGTTAAAATAAAATTTAACATAAATAATATTTTTCAAATAAAATTTTACTTTTTAAGTCTCCAACAGAATTTTGAACAACAGCACTAAGTAATGAACGTAAACTACTTAATACTTTTAATCGCCATACACTTGTAGTAGTATGTTCATTTATTTGTACAGTTAGTTTACGGGATCCTGTATCATTTAGTTTCGATGATATTAAATCTAAGAATCCTGGTAAAACAACAGACTAAAAATTAAAACATAGAGGTTAGTAAATAATAAAGCTTAGAACAAATTTAGTTCAAATAAAAATACCTGACACTGAGTAGCTGTCAATTTTGGACATTTTTCTATAAGAACCTCTAAAACTTGTAGTGATGTTTCTCGAACTGCAGAATTAATGTGACTCATTGCACAAGCTAAGTATCTTGTAACAATTTCAAATGAAGGAGCAACTTGATCTTCATTGACTGCAGTCAAAATAGATGATAAAAGTTTAACTGCTAGCTTACGAATATCAGCTTCGCAGTCCAAGGAAAGACGTGAAGCAGCTTCTAAAAATGATGACAAGTGAACAGCCATAGTTTGTGGGGGATAAAATGCTACAAGATCATTTAATCCCTCTAAAGCAGACTGCCTTTGCCACATATTATGATGGTTAAGTCTTGTAAGCAGTTCCTATAAATAACATTTAAGATTAATTTTACAATAATGCATATATTAACACAATTTTATCTTACTTTTATGTTAAGATTTCCTTTAGAAAGTATTTCATGTTCACCACGTTCTTTTAACTGGCCTTTCAAAACAATTTTTTGCACTTTAAAATTGGTGTTTGTTACATTTTGTCCTTTAGGTAATAATGTTTGATGAGAAACTTTTAATTTCACTTTAGATTTTTCCTTTTTTAAAAATTTTTTGTGTCCTGATTTTACCATTTTTCAAAATGATAATTATATTCAATTAATAATTTAAAAAAATTACCAATAAACAGTAACTTCAGGTATTGATTTTTTTAATACTCGAACAGTTACTAGCTTATGTGTTGAATCTATGGATCATTTGTTATTTAATTGAAAAGTTGATAAAAAATATCACACGAGGTCGTACAGTGTAGGTAAATACGCCAACATTAAATATACTTTTTCGGCATCACTGTAACACACATTCTACTAAATTAGAAGAATACTGCCAGTGATCAATAAATCAAATGTATCGTTATCCGACAGTTCCATTGACATTATTAACATGTATCTATTATCTATGGGTAGCTCTGAGTATACTATAATAAACATGCGTTCAACCAACCTCAGCCATTACATACGTCTATACAACCTTCTAAAATTCTTAGTGTGCTTTGTTACACCCTAGTGTGGTTCAATAAGAGTGGGAAATTTAGATATTGGACTACCTGACAGCACACCACGTAC
>NW_026100602.1:0-2955 GCF_025091365.1 Daktulosphaira vitifoliae
ATAGCAGAATGTTTAAAAGGTAGAGTGAGGACGAAGATACTGTGGTTACGATTCTAACAAAAAGTAACAAGTTCCCGCCCAAGTTGTTATAATATTATGAGGCTCAATTTGTAAAGCGTACACAGTAGGAAAAAAACCCTAATTCTCATTCAACCCAATTGCAATTTATATAATCCTAAACAATATTTATATTAAAATTGTTATTCTTAAAATGAAAATGATTGGGCCTAGAGGTATAAAATTGATTGCCCAATAAGGAGGTCCCTATGATAAAAAAAAAAACACTATTTTTTAGAAAAAAACAACTAAAAATTCCAGTTTTTTTAATTCATAACATTCTTAGTAAATCATTATTAAAAATAGATAAATCCATTACATAATTTTTTTTTATAGTTATTTAAAGCTTGAGTAATATTTGCGACATTTAGAGCTACTTAGACACCCAATTCTTTTTTTTTGTATCTCCTTTAGGTACATATAACTGAATAATATTCAGTTTCATAAATTAGCAATGAAAAAAAAAAAAAATGAAAAATAACATTACATTATGTTATAGAACTTTATGGAAAATTTTGTTTATTTTATGACTAATTAATTTAATGTAACTTTTAAAAAAATACAAAAAGTTTTTTTTTAATTTTTACATTAAAAATCCAATTTTATTACTTCAATTGTACAATTTATATAAATATTGAACGGTCCAAAAGAAGAAAAATCATACTTTTTTGGCATAGATTAGTCAACACAAAACTAAAGATAAATGTTTTCAAAGCAATATGGAAAGAATGTTTAAAGCTATTTGCGATTTTTAAACAAAACTTTCTTTACTCCTCCTTTGCACTTTAGCGTCCCATCAGTTATCAACGGGAAATTTACGATCCAGAAACTTTCAGATACCGATAACTTTTTACAAAAGTTTTAGTTCAAGCGGTGGGTTGATTCGACGGAGTGCATTGCATAGTTACCTGGTGGATTTTACTATAGCAATAGAAAACATAAACCTTTAAAAATGCTTAGAACGCATAAGCTCACAATAGGTTTTTAACGTAACAAAATAATGTTCACTTGTAATTTTGTCTATTCCTTGGCAACCTTTGGCTAGAGTAATAAAAGAACAACTAGCATGCACATATAGCATTAAGTTCACTTTATTTGCAAACAAGTTCCTACTCCTCGAGTAAAATTAGTTCATTGTAAATTCTCGCTAAACAGCAATCATATATTCTGTTCAAATTGAATTTTCAATTTACACAATGACGGTATAGTAAAAAAAAATGTGTTCTTACTAAATATTCATATTACAAGTACAGATGGAAAGTGGAATAAAAGATTAAATATTAGATTACAACGATAAAAAAAAACAAACACTGTTGATATACAACAAAATATATAACCAAAAATAATTTGTAAGTACATAGACTGCCTACAAGCTAGCTGACATTTTTAGTACAAACAAACAAGAACTCTGTAAGTGTTAGACGAAGAGTATTGTCAATGTCACAATTTCCACCATCTACCACTAATTCAGTGCCAACATATAACCAAAATGGTTTCACACAACAAGCATTTGCACTCTATGCCTTTTCCGACTGATTAAATTAAACTAAACCAATGATAAAGTATGAATGAAGTTAGACACACTTTTGATTTTAATCAAGCACGCTATCTTTTAAAATAAAAATATCAGTATACCCCACTTCTATTGCGAGATTAAAAAAAAAGGATAACATTAAGTTAATTAACCGATAAATCCCTTAATTCTAGTTATTAAACTAATCCCATGGTAAATTATAAACTGTAAAAAAGCTTATCAACGTAGGACAGATAGTTTTCATTGTCCTTCGTTTTTCAACAAAAATTAAATAAAAAAAAGTGACATTAAATAACTGTTGAAACATTATTTATAATAATTTATAGCTTAAAATAAAATATAAAACTTATTTCCGGAAAAAGTGCTAAATCAATCGATTGCTTAAAAAATAATGTTTATATAATTAGGAGTGGTATTATACATTTTTTGAATTATAAGAGTAGAAGTAATTTTTGATATAATATTTTATTGAAAATAATATTATTATTTATTGTAATTATCATACATATTTTACAACTTAATTTAATTTATGATAAATTTGTGTCGTTATTAAAATAACGTATCAAAAGCTTTCAATAGTTTACTTCCCGACCAAGTGAATATTTTTGTTATTAAATAAACATTGATATTAGCTCAAAATAAAATATTACTCTTAAAGTAACAAACACATAGTATTTTTTTACGTTCGTAACTATGTGTTGTCACATGATACATATAGCATCATTATTTTGCATTTTTAAAGAAGAACAACTATTCTTTGGAAAACACATTACATACATCCGACAAATGTCTGGAAACCACATACAAAACTACTTCAAACCAAAACCACAGAAAAAAGCCCCTATAGACCAAATCAATACGCTGAGTTATTGTTCACATCCAGACGGTCATATAAATCCTAACGAGGAATCTCTCTTGTTAACCGAATATATGCTTAGGTATAAACTTATATTCAATATTTTTATCTCGTTTTATGACATATAAAATGTGTTTTGGAATCAAATACGTTGACATGATCAAGTGCTTTACATTACCACAATTAAATTCAGTAAAAAAAATATATTTCTGAAACGAAAATCTATATAATTTATATAACAGTTAAAGCTACACAATAAATAAAANCTATATAATTTATATAACAGTTAAAGCTACACAATAAATAAAATAAAATACTTCTGTTAAAATTGAAATTTTAACAGTCTAATGAATCAAAATAATAAATTTGATAATTCTTTGTTCCAGAATAATTTCAAATTATTTTTTGTGGAGGTTTGAGTTTCCAAAGTTAATATTATAGATAAATACACACTTTACGTTTTTAATCTTGTTACATTTTTAATCGATGATTAACCTTAAGGAAAATA
>NW_026100603.1:0-2952 GCF_025091365.1 Daktulosphaira vitifoliae
CAACACATATCCTTCATATAAACCCTTATTTTTATTACTAAAAAAATAACTATTTTCTATATTTTTTTTTTCAAAATTTCATAATAGCCATTTTTTAGTTACTTTTTACAAATAATTTTTATGAGTCGATTAAAATTTCTAGAAAATTACACATTGAGTCACAACACATTTTAATGTGTGTAAAGTGTGTATGTAGTTATGATGGATACAACTTGTACTGGTGTATATTTATAACGAATACAGAGTGTCTGAATCTAAGACAGTCTGTAAAAGTACAGTCATGTATTTATGGACCTAGTACGATATCCATACATTTTTGAAATTTCGATCAGTTTGTTACTAATTCAAAAGACATTAATTTGTATGATTAGTTTCTGTAATTCAACAAGAAACTATTTTGCAGTTTAGTCTCCTGATTATGAGGGAAAAAATTTATAGAACTAAATATTTACCATAAAAAATGTTATTAGCAAAAAAACCGTATCTATAATACTTCGTGATTAAAATTTAAAAAACAACATATTTTTATCTTTACCGTTGAAATTGTTTTTATTAGTTTATTTAAATATTACAAACCAAATATTCAACATACAAAAAAAATATTTGCATAAAAATTGTTTATTATTTGTGTTATGTGTATCATTTCTTTTACCAAACGTTGTTGTTATAATCGAGTAATAAGGTGGATTGAAAAACTGAATTTTAATTTTTAACTTTCTAATAGTTGGGGAAATAATTATTCGTTAAAAATAGCTGGTGTATTGACGAGTTTTAAAATCAAAATGTTAAATTTTCGGAGATACTAAAGAGATTAGTACTTATGTATTATCAACTTATGAAGACGTTAGAAGATTTAACGAAAGATAACGCTCTATAGTAAATAAAAGCTTACTTTATTTTACACTATAGATTTTCTATGGGGTACAATATAATTATAACTAACACCTTTGAAGCATTTAAAAATACATCAATACTCATGTTAAAAAAACAATATATCAACTGATTTATTAATGCTAAGTTGAATTATTATAAGCACATATTTTTACCAACTTCATAAATACATTTTTTTGGGGGGGGTAAAACATTATATAAGCAAAAAAATATTAAATTTTTCATATTTAAATATAAATTATCTACTATCCATTTGCAACAGATTTGATACTAAATATTTATAATGATGAGTAATTTTTTTTTATTCAGTTTTTTAACACTATCATGTTTCTATAGTGTAATTTCAAGGGAAATATATCTCGATTGCTATTATAGTAAGTACCTATTATATAATTTAAACACCAAAGTTATATATTTCAACAAAATTGTATCAGTAAATAAACAAAACCATATTTTGATTGAAAATTTTGCCACGGGCCTTCAACTCTTAGGTCCAATTGTAGTAGCATTTCTTTGCAAAATAGATCAAGAACATTTTGATAAAAAGAATGAAATTATGAAAACCAATCAATTGTGGTCTATAAATGCATTCAAAAACTCGCAGGGATTATTATCTACAAATTTTTATTTGAATAATCTTTCCAACACCTTACTATTGCAAACATATCAAAATGTAACAACTGAAACAATAGAATTAAGTGATCATGAAATTTTTATAGATGAATTTAAGAAAATTTATCCAAATTTAATTGCACAACTAAAACAAAACGTTTTAGATGCATGTTACAAAGGTAAACAACTGAATTTCCCCGATATTGTTATTCAAAACCAATTTGTCGATAGAAATTATTTCAGTAATGTGATTATTAATGATTTATTACCTAATAAGGAAACTATTAAAACTATATTCATGGAAAAAAATATTGAAGAAACAATGTATCAAGTTCAAAACACTGAAGCCGAATTAAGAATGCATCTAAAAAAATATATTGATCTTGATAAATTTGATATAACTTCTTATCACCCTAATGTAATGTTGTTCTCCCGTTTATTCCACGAAAGTAAAAGATATCAATTAAGTGGAATGATTGAAGTGCAAGTAAATGAAAAATTGGAAAATGGTGAATATCCAAACATGGCAGTATTGTTTGACATGATTAAACACACATTTGATGTTGACTGTGTAGAATCATTCCAACGCCAAGTTGTAGCTGCTACAATTTATCCATATTATGTCTGTATTGCTAAATTTGCACAACTATTGAAAAAAATAATTTTTGGTGTTTACGTCAACAAAAGCGAAATAATTTCCAGACTTAATTTTTATAAAGAAAGATTAAACTTAACAAGTGAAAATTTAAATAATATTATTTTTCAATTATCAAATAAAGGTAGCATTTTTCCAAATAGCGTTCAAAATCATTTGAAGGTCACTTACGATTTTTTACGGGGAATAATAAATATAGTTAAATCTCAGGAAATTAGTAAATTAAATTTAGGACATTTGGATCAACTTTATTGGAGATGTGCTAACGCTATGGAATTTAATTTAATTTACTTCAACACTAAAGTGGAAAACATTGATATGTACGACAGTAATGAATGTGACGAAATTATATCTCAGTTGGATACTACAATTAATGATTTAAAAAATATCCTAAACAGTATAGACCACGAATCTAAGAACTACTTTTATTTTGTTAAAGTATTACAAGTATTCTCCTTTGACAATACATTTTCGAAGAAATTAAAATGTAACATTGTTCAGAAGAATAAAGAAGGTAGGCTCTAATAAAAATCAATTTTTATAATGTATATTTGGTTATTTTCAGCACTAGTGTTTTGCGTTAGTGCTTTTAAACTTTTTAANTGTTTTGCGTTAGTGCTTTTAAACTTTTTAAGTAATAGTGGCAACTTATGCACTACCCTAAATAATTGTTAAGACAATACAAACAACACACAATTATTCACATTATTATTACGTCTCATTGATCTCAGAGAGTAATTAACTAATTGAAAATGATATTGATGTCTTTATTATTAAAATCTAAGTATTCCGCA
>NW_026100604.1:0-2949 GCF_025091365.1 Daktulosphaira vitifoliae
TTTTGTGATAGTGATTTTAATTACTATTAGATATCATCCATACTTAGTCTCACTGTGCCGCAATTCCACTATGCTACAGTTTTTTAATTATACATTAAAAAAAACCCAGCACAGTGGGGTTATGGAATTTAATAAAAAAAGTATAGTTTATAAATAGTCTGGCTTTATTAACATTATTCTTTTTTATATTTAGATAAAGAAAATGAGTTAAACAAATCAGAATTTATGAAGAAAGGTAATGGTCATATAATTATAAATTATAAGCATACAAGAAGTATTAAAAGACGTTTAAAACTTAGATATAGTTTTGTATTTTTATTTTCCATTAAAAAAAACCCAGCAGAATAATGTCGTCGAATATCTTATAATGCACAATGCAAATTAAGCATTTAATTAAAAAATTGTAATTAAAAATTATCACTACTAAATATTTTAATGATTATTTATGTTATATTAGAAATAGGAAAGAAATCACCAACTGAAGTAGAACAATTATTGAAATTTCTTAAACAAGGTAATATTTTTCGAAAATATATGTTAAAAAACAAATAAATAAAAATTAAATTTATGGTAAAATCGCGTACCTCAATATTTTAAGAATTTGTATTCTTTTGGCAATTTTATACTTATACTGACGAATATTTTAACGTTTTTAGAATTAAATATCTTATAAATTTTAAAAATACTTGAGTATTTAAAGTTCTACTTCTATTGTTAACTAATAAAAAACTGTTTTTTTGCTTTTGAATTTTGAATAATCGAGTTATGTGATTTTACGATATATACTATGATATATATTGTTAATTTAATATTATATCATCTAATTTAATAATAACTATTTATAGTAAATATATCAGAAAATTTCAATATTTTTTGCATTTTTATCGTAATAGATAACTTAGTAATCATTTCCTATTAACTTTTGGTATTTAAAAATATTTTACAATTGTAATATGAACTGAATTAATTTTAATGAATACTTTAACAAAAAAAACTAATCAAAAACAAGTTGTTAAAAAAATCTAATCAATAGAGCAGTGTATTATAAAATTTCATTATAATTCCAAATATCCGTTGTTAATTCAGGAGAAACTAACAATCATTATTTTTAGAAATTATTTATATAGCAACATGTTACCAACAAATTTGGAATATTATAATCTAGTAGTAGCACACAAATAGAGTAAAAGAATTATTAAATTAACATATTGTGAAAGTTTATACAAAAAAAAAATTGAATTTGTTACCATAACTTTTAGCTCAACTTACAAGTTTGAAATTGACATAATTAAATAGAAAATATTATGATAATAACACAAATTGTATTTTAGAATTAATATGCAGACAGTAAATTTTATAATTTTCATTTACAGTAAATTTATAAGAAAAGCTCAATATTTTTTGCATTTTTATCGTAATAGATCATTACAATAGAAATCATAGTAATCATTTCTAAATAATTTTTGGCATTTAAAAAGATTCTACAACTGAAATATGCAGAACTGAATTAATTTTAATGATTTACTTTATCTAAACAAAAACCATTAAAATGTTGTTAAAAAATCTACTTGAGCGTTTTATAAAATTTGATTATAATTATAAAAATCCATTGTTAAATTCAGGAGAAACTAAAAATCATATTTTTTAGAAATGATACATATAGCTACATATGATACGTGTTACCAAAAAATGTGAAATATTAATGACTGGTAGTAAATAGGTCAAAAAGTTATTAGATTACAAAGTAAAATGATTTAATTTTGTAGTTGAAACCTATCATATCAAACTTGATTCATTAATAAATACTTTGAAAACAATAGAAATGAATGATTTTAATTGTCTGTATGGAGAACATGGGATACTTAGTTGTTTAATTGATAAATTAGATTTTTTTTCAATTTTTGAAGGTAATATCTTCAACTAGATACGAAATGTAATCATCTGACGTATCGTTGAAAAAAGTAGGTCAAGTTAGAGCAGAGAAAATAAATGATAGTCACAAAAAAATACCTTCTCATCTTTACATCAAAGTTAAAAGTTAAAATCTAAAATATAATAAAATAATTTTAATATGAATAAGAAATTTATTCTTACGAGTGGCGACTACAGTGATGGTATCCTTGATCTTTATTTAAAGTTATTGAATCTAAATGAGATAAAAATCAAATGAGTTGAAAATTTATTCTAACTTAAAAAGAATTTATAAAAAATGCAATAAATTCCTTGTCATACACAGGTTGGAACCTTGTACCCCAAGCCCATAAGACACAAGTGTTACCATCTCTTTAACCGTACGTCGCTCGATTGAAAAAATTGCAATTTAAGGTAGTTCGAATTTCAGTTATTTTTCTCTACTTAATAAAAGCAAAAAAATTTAAATAAGTTTAAATTTCTATGCTATATCAATTTGTTTTATATAATTTTCATTAAAATCAGTGTACTCCTCTTGTCGGGTATTTTAAAATAAAATAAAATACAAAACCCAGAATTTTAACACAAAAATAGCATATTTTTAAATACGTTAGTCATTTTCACCACGAAGACAAATCCATAGATCAAATTTTTTTTTTCAAATTAAAGTATATTACATCAGCTTTAATTTAAGATACATATAAAAGTTTCCGGAAAACTTTCAAAAATTAAATTGAAAATGTCCTAGTTTCAATACGCATGTTTAAAGTTTTGACCCCCTTGTATAAAAGGATATGATCCGATTTAAAAAAAAGTGTGTGATGAAAGGGGTATATAAAAATTATTTATACAAAAATAATAATATTGATCCTTACATTTTTCCAAAAGTTATAGTAATATAAATTTAAAAATATAAAATCAGGAATTTTTTTCACGGAAATCGTACGTTTTTCTTTAATTTTGATGTCCGTTTTCACTACAAAGACAAGTCAATTTTTTTTTTTTTTTTTGAAAATAAACTATATTACATTAAACTTT
>NW_026100605.1:0-2949 GCF_025091365.1 Daktulosphaira vitifoliae
TTTCATAATTCTTGAAGAATTAAAAATCTTTTTAAAACATGGTAGCAGGTGGTTATAACAATAATACACTCACGGATAGATAATAAAACCTCCGATTAAATGACACTTTAATCTGTGATAAAACTAAATAGCTGTTGTTATCACTGTGGAAAAAACTATAGGATACTTGTGATCTTTTTCATTTAGTTTTTATAGTATCATGTGATGAATTGAACAAAATAATTATATAATAAATAAACAAAATAAAAGAGCATGTAGTTAGTGTATTTTAAGGTGTACGAACGTATTTGCAGTATTTTTACAGGGTATATGTTAATTTTCAAAACTAAATATTATAGTATACGTCGCATACCGTTCAAAATACCACTGTGTGAAATCAGTAAAGCATTCAGCCACATGCAAAGAAAACAACTCGGAAAACACGAACTAAGATATAATGGACTGAACAGGAGACCTCATCAGGTCTTAAATAAATTCTTCAAGCATGGAGCAAGTTTCTTTATGAAAATCAAATGATTTTATAATTAAATAAATGCACCAAGTATCATGTGTTCAATATCATTATTGAACATTTGTGTTCGCCTTATATTCTAAAGTACAAAATATATGTGTGTTACATTTTATAGTCTAGATTTTTAATTGATATTTTTTTAAGTCGTAATTATTTTTATCGTAAATCTATGGCAAAAATAAATCTAAGGTAGTTGCACGCCAATAGTATACTTTAATTGTAATTTTTGTTTTTACTTGTTTGGATCAAGAACGTAGGCAAGATATTAAATATTTAGTTTCATTTTCTTTTTTATAAGTAAGGCTGTAAATTGTATGTGTTTATAAATTTTGCTCGAACCACTTTTAAGGGTCCCAAGGTTGTGCAACTTTGTCATATGGTTATATAGTTACGCAGAAATATGTTTTATTTTAAGAGGGAATTAACCCTCCTAATAACCCCTGAAACTATAATATCGGATCAAACACACGATTAAGATTACAAGTCAATTAATAAAAATGTGTACTTGCTGATAGTGTGTCCGAATTAACTTAACGTTATTTATAAATGCATGTAATTCACAGCGCTGTTTATAAGTATAATAAAAATAATTTTGTTTGTGTCGCGCGATTTATGTGACAATTTCTTCAATAGGCTTAATAATCAATTAACAGCGAATCAATTGCTTTTACAAGAAAAAATTTAAACCTATCAATAGCAGCACTGACTATTAGAAAAGTTTTTTAAAAAATACATAATAGTATATAATATTGTATTTGTTCTAATATTTAGATGTAACGTAAACGTAAAACGAATATTTTTCATATCATAAGTAATGTTATTTATTTCATAAGGTAACAATAGTAGTTAAAATTTTAAAAAAGTTTAATTTGAAACTTTGAACAAAAGTGTCAATTTTCTCAAATTTTAAAGAGCTAAATGTTTTTACTAATTAGAAAATTTAGTACTTTGGAGAGATATTTGCATTCATAAAATACCCGAAACCAGTGGCAATATTTATCTTTGCAATAAAATCCAAAATATGGAATTTTGCGGATTGTTTTACTATGCTCCTTCCATTATGAAATTCCAGCTACACCACTGGCTAACGCCCTAAAAAATATAAATAATGAACTCATATTGTTTATACATAATAATTGTATATTTAAATCTAAAAAAATATCCGCAACAATGAGTAATAATATAGGAACGATTAGAATATTCTAACAACAAAAATATCTTAACTAAACATGATACGATCCACCTACGAAATATAAAAAAAATACACTTCACAGTCTTTGACATTGACGATAGTTCTATAGGAACCGTTAAAATTACCAACCGTAGGCCTACATAAATTAATATCATCTCAAAACAATTGAACTTTCGTAAATCTAATTTACATTAAAACGATTAGTATAAAAAAATACATGTATAATATTTTATAATAAATATTTATGTATATAAACAAAGGTTATTCTGTTAGTGTTGGCGCGCCGACTGTCTGTCGTTAAACGGTTCGAGTACCGTAATGCTTTAATGATAATTACAAACATTAATATAAAATGAAATTCCTACCGATAAACTTATACACAAAATAAAACAAAAATTGTACAAAATTACACAAAACAATAAATTTTTTTCTTATTTTATTGTCTATGTTCTAACAAGATAATATTTGCAAACGGCAAACGCTACAAAACCTAGTAAACTTATATCATCAGACCGATTAACCTTTTCAAAATTAAATTCCGACGGGCTAATTTCACTTTAATACAGTTTTCGTAATTCATTTTGTGTCGTTCGCTCAATTTATGAAATCCATTTTGATGATGTTACAAAATAGTACGAATAAAACTAACAATTAAAAAATGTATCTTAAAAATTCTCAAGTTATCGACTAGAGAACAAATAAATAAATACAAAAAATGTTACGCTCGATCATTAATCTATGATCAATCGTGTTTGAACAACCGCGTCGAGGGCGAGTGTCGAGTGTTCTGGTCGTTTGGCAGCATGTGATGTTGCTGAGGACTAGGAGGCGATGTACATCAGGTGGAACGAAGTGCACATCATGGTCACTATGTTGCCGATGGCCACGCACAAATGGACTTGCCGGAAGGCCCGGTGAATGGCCATGTAGTGCGGGCAGTTGACGAGCGGGCCAATGTCATAGTGGCCGACTTCGGTGCCGACGCCAGCTGACTTTTCGATGGCCATTTTAATAGTGATGAGCTTCAGTAGGGGTGGCACAACATACAACCGGATAATGAGTTCCAACAAGAAACACAGACTGAGCACAAACACCTGCACACGAATATGTACACCAGTTAACGCGATCCTTGACGGATGAACATTTAAAAAAAATTTTATAATCACTTGTAGATAAGTGTGCATGTCCCACACGTTTGAAGTCACGTGCATTTTGCCAAATTGTATTAGTGTGATAGCACTGAGCA
>NW_026100606.1:0-2948 GCF_025091365.1 Daktulosphaira vitifoliae
TTAAATTTTACTGGTTTGTTATTAAATCTCAATTCATATTTCAAGCATTATTATTTTTTTACGCTATTCGAGATGGAATTTATAACGATGCGTTTTCTTCGTTAAAGACCATAATTTATTTATTTTTACATGATATGATATAATAAAATTATTTGAGTTTTTTATTAATTGCACTAAGGTGGTAACTAATAGTTTTCTTTCTNTTAATTGCACTAAGGTGGTAACTAATAGTTTTCTTTCTCGGGTATTCAACAAATTGATCTTGACGATTATTTGAATAAATTATTTAACTAGCTACAAACATTTAACGATATCGTAGTGGCACGTATAAATTAAAACATTTTAGAGATACGCACCAATAAATACTCAGCTTTTAAAAGTGCATAAAAATTAACATTTATTTTATTTCATTTGCCGAATGAACTCGAAACATAACGAACATTACAAGGTGTTAACCATAAAGATTGTCGGTACACTATATTACAATGTAATGATTACTTATAAGAGAGCAGTTAAATTTCGATAAAAATATTTGTGAATTTGATTGCTAAATAAGTTCGACGGTTCTTTTGTCATAGGTATTTTCGAAAAGACTTTTTTCGACATCTTACATTGACTCGTGTCCCCCCTCCCCCGCATACAATATGTCACAGATACGATTTTGGGTTTATGTGCCGTTGTCATGTTGAAACGCATTACGTTTTGTATATTGCAGCATAACCCATTTGGAAACCGATGTCTGGAACGTTTTCCCGGGCAATACGATCAATTCGGTATGATAAAATTGCGCTTTACCGCCCGGGGTCCAGGTTATGAGCACATTCCGCAGGGCGTAACCGTTTTCCATAAAAGTTTAACCCCGCGCTGCTCATCACCGCACTCTCCAGCCAAATACCCCTCCCCGCCTACTCGGCCCCGCCGTTGTTTCTTCGACAGGATTGTGCTGTGTACGCGCGGGGCGTTTTACCCTTACATAGGTACCGAGTGTAGAAGCCATGCCCGTGTACTAACCCCTTAACGCTCGACGTTATTGATCGGGGAACGGGCGTTTTTCCCCTTCTTTTTCTTTCATTTCTGCTCCCTTCAACCTCCGGTTAGTACTTTAACGGTGTCGCCGTCAAGAAAACTCTCGGATTCTGTGCTTTATACATGCCACGCCGCTTTGAATGGTGGCCGGGTTACCCCGCGTTTCTCTCCCCTCCCCCCCGGGCCAGTCACTTTTATAGATTTTTCGACGACCGGGACTCACAACGATACAGGCGTTTACGTAACCAAAAGGAGAGGGCGGTTAAAAAAAAAAAAACATGCCGCCAAAATGACTGCAGCGAGTGTTTTGTATGCGGACATTCCGCGAGAGCTACGAGTATAGATTTTTTAGTACGGCGTTAGACTACAAGATACGGTGGTTTAAACAAAATGCGAAAAGTACGATCTCAAATTTTCAATAAATGTAATTAGTTAACGTAAAAAGTGTGAACAACACTCCACATTTAATCAATATGGTGTCATCAAATGTAGTATTGCCAGGTCATTGTTTGTATTTAAACACAAGACTTAAGAACGTTAGGAACGATGCGATTTAAAATGTACAAATATGTATTTATGAAAAAATACTTGTCATTAAATACTGACAATTGAAATCGTTGATTTTAATTTTGAAATACCTTAGACAAGTATGAAAGTCATGTTTTATAACAATTCATACACTTTTATGATCCAAACAGTTTAAAACAAAAAATATTGGAGTAAAAACATTAGGTCTCTAAAGACATTATTTTCCAACTTCATTAATAAAAATACACGTAATTACTCACCTTGATTTTTTTTTACTGAAAATTACTGCGCTCACTAATAAAAATTGTTTTACTTTTATGTAGGTATCCGACAATAAAACATTTTATGGAAATGTATTATTCAAAATTAGAAATAGTTAACATCAAAATGGTGTTGTATGACAAGTTTATAGCTAACTACCTATTTTTGTATAGTAAATAAAAATTAAATAGTGGTTGTTGAACAAATAACATAAAAGTTATGAGTCAATTTAACGAGTAATTTCCAACACATAATAAGAAGACGCTAGAGGTTATAAAACAAAATATATTCATTATAAAATTCTTTAGACGCGTTTTATGATACGCGGTAAGATTTGAGTGAACAAGACACGATTTTTAAAATTGCATTTTAATTATTATAACGGTTACATGCATTTTATCGATAACATTAAGACAAACCATTAAAGGTGTGTTTACGCTATAAAAACTTTTTGGATAATGTAAAAAGAATACGCACCATATGTAAACTCTATTTTTGTTTTAAAGATGTCACAAATCTGGAAATTTTAATTGTTCTAGTATCATAATTTGAAAGTTGTATATAATTACATTATACACCGGTTATTAAATAACTGATTTACTGTTTGTCAACTAACTTATAATTTGGACAAGTATGCAACACATCACGTGTAGTATATTATTCTCTGCGAGTTCTTAAGAAAATATCTTTAAACAAAGCTTATCTGTTTCGGACACGTTAAATAACCAACCAATATTAGCGTTCATAAAATAACACGTACAATGATCAAGTCATTATGAGTAATATTCTGTGTTTTTGAACACCTTATTTAAAATACCAATTTATTTTTGCGAAATAGTTTTAATTAGGGTTGTTATGATGTAAACACGTATCGTTTAAAACTCCAAAAATGTCATTTTTTATACATTTTCATAGTATTNTCGTTTAAAACTCCAAAAATGTCATTTTTTATACATTTTCATAGTATTTATGAAACATTTTAAACAGTTTACAAGTTACTTTTTTATACGTGTTTTTTATCGACCCCGGTTTTGAATAATGGCGTAAAAACCCATAACGAAATTTATTAAGCCAAACAATTTTTTCAGTCAGTTTGAATCAATTTATATATAAAAGAAAAAAGTTATATTGCA
>NW_026100607.1:0-2942 GCF_025091365.1 Daktulosphaira vitifoliae
AACTCTCTAAACTCGGGAAGATAACGTCCAGCTTGCCGCATTACCCATATGGGAATCCTATCTACTTCTTCACCTCTAGCAACTCGTAATATAAGATCATTTTTTAGTATTGGAAAATTCATTTTTAAACAAAAATAAAAACACGCATTCCAATAAACAGAAATTCATAAAAGTGAAAGGAATTTTTTTTACACAATGCAGAAATGAAGTTATCAAGTTCCCAAATAATATATGATAACAATACTTATAATTTAAAAATGATAACACGTAAATCATTTGCTGGCATAAATAAAGAATTTATTATCAATATTAGCTAGTTACTATTTTGCTATCAGTGGAATAGATATTTTAATGCAATCCAATTCGAAGATTCGAATTTAATTAATTGAATAATCTCAAGGAATATATTTCTAGATTTATACTGTCTTTGTAACTTATGTGAATAAAATTAAACTCTAGATCGAAAACGTGAATTGAAAACAGTACAATGGCCAGTGTGTTGCTATGTATAATTATTAATTATTGATTCGACCTCTTAACACTACAATTTTTTTTTATAGTTTGTATGGTACGCATAATTTTATCTAGAATGCTTTGAAAATAATGAAATTATTTTCAAATTATTACTCCTTATAAATTTGTATTTGTTGGCACTATACTTTAAGAAATGTGTGTTCAAGGAAAGTCACAACATGCTTAATTTTTGCATAAAAGTTGTAATTAAATTTTAATGTATTTGTACCAAACATTACTGTACAGAAACGTAATTAGGAGTTCGTGTTGGGGGGATATTTAAGTACACGATTTTACTTACTTAAACATATTTTTCGGGCCCTAATGAGAAAAGAGAATGCAAAAATATTTAATCACATCAAGTATATTAATTATTATAAGACCTTGGCTGACCCCAAGTAGTTGGGATTAAGGCGAGGAAAAAGAAGAAGAAGAATCATGATAAGACTTCTGGAGCGGCATTTTTAATCTATGATTATTAAAAAATGGTATTTAGAGAAAATCATTTACACCAGCTGTTGCCACTGGCATCATTCAATTTTCTTCTATTTATCAAACTTTATAAATATTAACAAACCTAGAAGTAACTGAAAAAATAAAATACAATCCTGTATTATTTTATATTTGTGTTTGCTCATTTATTTATATTTTGATATAACCTCTGACTATCTTATTCGTTA
Organism: Daktulosphaira vitifoliae; assembly: GCF_025091365.1. Taxonomy (NCBI): domain Eukaryota; kingdom Metazoa; phylum Arthropoda; class Insecta; order Hemiptera; family Phylloxeridae; genus Daktulosphaira; species Daktulosphaira vitifoliae. The sequence continues at coordinate 1,194 of NW_026100607.1, forward strand.
TAATTTCCATATAAAGTACTAATAAAAAATTACATTTCAACATATTCCCACTATTTTATCACTAATAGATTAAAAGTATAATGGAAAAGCAGTAAAATTTTCACGACAGAGTCCACACAATAAAAGCCTACATATTATCTACTATTGTATTATAAATATTATAATTTTGCTAAAGACTCAGATTTAATTTTACCTACTCAACTACTAGCTTTCAAAATTACATAGTAACTTTGAAGTAAAAAAACTTGAATGTACAAATCATATACTTCGAAATTATTTAAACAAATTATTGAATATAGCAACAAAAAGAAAAAGTTCTAATGGTAGCGTTGTATACGACTTTTTCCAAGGCAATGCTGCTACTAGCTTAATTTACTTTATGAATAATTTTATATTAATTTTTGTTTTGTGAATTATGATTTTTAAATTGCTAAGGTATAATATGGTATTCAAAGTGAACCATTGGCAAAAGTATTTTTACAATATAGGCTTGGTGTGAATATTAAAACTTGTGGTTTATTTGTTCATAAAACTTTGAAATTCTTAGCAGCTAGCCCTGATGGTTTAATTGATGACGACTCGATTGTTGAAACCAAGTGTTCAGCTTCAATAAAAGATTTCACACCAAAAGAAGCTTTCGAAAAAAAAAATTGAATTTTATGACCTTTGACGACGATAAATTTAAATTTAAAAAATCACATGATTATTATTATCAAGTCAGGGGCAATTACATATAATAACACGGCAATATTGTTACTTTGNCAGGGGCAATTACATATAATAACACGGCAATATTGTTACTTTGCTGTATGGACTCCTAAAGGTATCTATGTATTAAACTTTATGTTATTTATTACTTAACTATAACAGGACAATGTAAATTTAAAGTCTTCTTCATCCTCGCCTTAATCCCAATTACTGGGGTCGGCCACCCTTATCCTAAACTTCTACTTGATACGATCTCCCACATCCTCTACTCTCACATCAGCTGTCCTCATATCGCATTCAATAACATCTCTCTATCTCTTTCTTGGTCTTCCTCTACCTCTTACAATGTAAATTTAAAATAAAGTAAAAATCAATATATAAATAGCAGTTACTTCTTAAATGTACGACCTCAAATATTTATTAATATAGCATTCATTTAGGTATGATAATTGATAAAATTGAAAAAAAATAATGAAGTGTGGAATAAAATGTGGCCACTTTTAGAAAAGTTCTACTTGTATTGTCTATTACCAGAGATAATTGACTCTCGTTTTGACAAAAGGACTTCCCATAAGAACAGGCTTACAAAACTTGAATATTTTACTGTGTAAATATTGTAATTTTGTAAATTGAATTCTTATAATTAAAATAATCGAAGTGGATTCCATATGATTTAACTTGTTTTCTGTAAATATTTAATTTTTCTTACTCGTCAAAAATAAATAATTTTTATAATCGATTAAAATTTGTAAAATCATGACGTGTCTATAAGTATTTACGGTAAGGCTTGTGCTAAACTATAGTTTTTAACAGGCTTATATTAGTTTCACCTGTATGTATGTTTGTTTGTAAGTTGTAACCCTCCACGCGCCACGTGTCATTCTCGCGTATCCTGTCGTCTATGGCCTTGAGACTAGACTGTCGTAACGCATTCACCCCACCCCTCTCACCAGTTGCCCGTAAAACTATTTCTGTATAATTTTATTTTTGGTTTTCGTACCTGTACATACACGTTTGTCATCAATATTATATATATATATA
>NW_026100608.1:0-2939 GCF_025091365.1 Daktulosphaira vitifoliae
TCATATAAAATATTTTTAATATTCAATTTTTGATAATATTTCAAAAAACTTGACATCTTTTAATTTATGTAAAAATAAAGGTGTTACAATTTACTTAGAAATAAAAAAGAAAAACTAATAAAATGTCGACTTTTAAGAGTGATTAAAAATAATTTTCAATAAATAATGTGTAGCAGTTATAATAAATATAAATTAGAAAATTAATTTAAAAAAAAAAATTGTGCAACTCGTTTTATTTAATTTTAACATTACAAAAAAAGACGTTTGTACAAAAATTGTTGTAAATAATATTTTGAATGAAAAAGAAACTTATTGATTTCAAATATTTTTTATTCGTGATGCTTATCTTTAGCTATACAACAAAATAATATTTTATTTATTTATTCAAACTCAAGTTAAAATCTAACGCCGTAAAACAAAAATTTATTATATTGTTCTTGCAAAAAAGTTATAAATGCGATTTAAAGCAAACATATATTATATGTTATTTAATTTATTTTTGACAAATTTGTCATTATTTAGTTAATAAATTTAAAAATATTTTCATAAAGTTGACAAAAATTTGTATATTTTTTAAATCCGAGAAAATAATTTTGACCCAAACGTCAACTTGCCATGTTTTTTTTTATTTTATTTATAAATTACTTAAGGGATATACATGCATGTGTTAATATGTATATATTAATAAATATACTTTTGAAGTGTTATCAATTATACAGGGATGTTGGGGTTAATAGATGAATGATAGTGTAAGCATATGTATTTTATGAATGTTTATTTTTGAGAAATACAATATTACATTAAAAAATGTTCTGTTACAGTTTGCTCTGTAATTATTTATGTTTTTTTTTATAATAATTATTATTTTCGAGCATTTGCCATTATTTTCTGTCAGAATTAAAATTAAATTATTATAACAACTAAAATGAAACACCATAAAGTATAAGTTTTAATATCTAATTCTAAATTCAAAGATGAATAAAAAATGTAATCTATATTTTGGCAGTGTATAAAATTAAATTATCTGTTAATCAAACACTTGAAATACCTGCTATTTTCGATAACATTGAACAATTCTTCTACTTTATTTCACTTAATTATAAATGTATTTCGTTAGATTTTTATGCAAATAAGTCTAAAACAGAAATAATGTAAACAATATTGTCATGATTTATTAAAAATAAATAAATATAAATCTTATNTAATGTAAACAATATTGTCATGATTTATTAAAAATAAATAAATATAAATCTTATTAATGACAAACAACAAAAAGTATGCTTTTTGCGTAATTTAAAACTTTATTTATTATTTAAAAAAAAATAACACAAAATATTCGCAGAATAAATTATCAACCTTTTACATTAATAAAAGTCATTAATTAGAAATAGTTGTGGTTATTTCAAGGGTAGCCTGGGGGTATATGATACTCTCTTAATTTATGCATTTATTGTTTGAGTTAAAAATTTTTCAATAAATCATGTTGCTACAAAAAAAATGTCCAATGGATAAAATCAATTTTATACCAGTCTCACATTTTTAGCTAGTAGCCAATAGTCATTTATTATTATTAAATAGTACTCGAGTTTACTAAAGAATCGAATGTTATGGACGATAAATCATTGAGTTGGACTTGAAAGTCTTGATTCCAAATAGTTTATTTGATAAAAAAAAATATTAGAAATTGTTAAATATGATGTCTTGTTTGGTGTAGGAATACTAGCAAAAAGATTTATTTTAATAAACCAAAAGTTGTAAAAAAAACTTATAATGAGTTTATGTATAAAACATCATAATTAAGTCTTACTGTTGAATAAACAGTTATACGATGCTAAATAGACTACAAATACAAAATGATTGATTTATATATTTTTCTATCAAATCATATTCCTAAATAATTATATATTATATAAAATATAAATACAAAGTTTCTCCCAAAAATCTTAGCTTGAGCGAGGGAGTCCCGAGTTTAACATTTAATTACATTAAAGTATAAGAGTATTATGACTAAATTAAATAAAAATTAAATTAAAAGTAATCTTGATTATAATGTTATTAAAACTTCATAAACTAACATGTATGTTAAAGATGGCAAAACTATTAAAAATGATTATTATACACAGTTTTCTACATAATAATATATTTAACACATTTATTTTTTGCAAAATTAGTTTTAAATATTGTTAAATGATAGTTTTTCTCCAAATTGAAGTGTCATAATTAATATTTGATTTAACTAATGCCAAATAAATAGATTCTCAAAGTCTTAAAAATCAGGTATAATTTTAAATAAAATAAATAATTCACAAATTAAAATTATTAATATGATAAGTCCTCTTTAAACAATCCAATTTTTTTAATTCAAAAATTAATTTAATTTACTATCTTTGCTAATATTTTGTGCATGACAGATATTATGATATACTTAGTATTTTATCTTAATTGTGCATCTGAAATTAATATATTTTTAAAATTCAAAACCATTTAAGAGAAAAATCATATTCACACTTCAAAATTAGCATTTGTTGTATTACATAATACTTCTAGAAGTTCAAATAATTATTAGTCATGAGTATTAATTACTTCACAATTGTCGACGAACATAGTGGCAGGTAATTCGGAACGGTTGAACAACTACCTAGCGTTAAGTCGTTGGGGTTCGGTGCTACCTGCAGGGCTGAGAGAATATGAGTGTTGCCTGTAGTTTCAACGACAGTCATTCCTAATAACCAAGTTTGACGAAGAAGGATGTATAGCTGTTATTTTGCTAGCTTAGTTACCTTATTGCCCTTTTTTTGTAAAAAAATAATTTTCTAAAATAAAACAAATCAGTTTGGGTTGATTATTCACAAGGTTTGTTTTTGTCGCATAGAATAAATATGTCTACAATAGACAAATGCATAAATAACATAATAATATTGATTGATACGATTAACATT
>NW_026100609.1:0-2937 GCF_025091365.1 Daktulosphaira vitifoliae
ATGGATTTTAATATAATTTTTAGAATATAAGATTATATATAAGTAATTAGTATATAAAATTAACACGATTGTCCCTACTAAACCTTGTACCCAACAGGGGATAATTTTTAAATCGAATTGTGTCTAGATTTTTAAAATGTAACTCTAAGGAATTAATCGGATTTATTGAATATTTTCTACAGTCGCCACTGGTGTCAAGTATTATTGTCAATAGCAATAACAAAAATTTTTTTTAGAGTCATGATAATTATCAAGTGTATTTAATACAATTAGTGTACTTTAATATAGCATTTTACCCTTAATCCATCTTGGATTAAATAAATTTGAACACTGCAGCAACATTAATTATTACTAAATTTAAATAAAGGATAGTTAGTATATATTATCTTTCTNAAAAGGATAATTAGTATATATTATCTTTCTATTTATATTTGTTGGAGTAGTGTTAACAATGCTTTTAACCCAATAAAAAAAAAAAAAAATTATAGCTTAAAAAAAATAAAAAATTGAATTTAAAAACATTGCAAGAGAAGATATCTCCAAAATCAAGTAAGAAAAATGATTCGGGAGATTAAATCTACTAGCGTTCAGCTACATATGAAAAATTATGTAATATAGAAAATGAAATAAGATGAATAACGGACTGCCAAGAAGAAATGGATAGATACAAATATTATATGAATACAAAAAATATTGTAGGAATATACTAGCTGAAAGAATAATAAAGTTAAAAAGAGAATTAAATGAACAGTGTGTGAGTTGATTGATGAAATTGTACAAAAGTTATGTTTTAATTATATGCCATTACCAATTTTAGGCTGATAAAGTAGCATTACATTTAAAAGATAAAAAAGCTGAAATTNATATGCCATTACCAATTTTAGGCTGATAAAGTAGCATTACATTTAAAAGATAAAAAAGCTGAAATTGAACGTTTAGCTATATAAGAAAAATTATGTAATCCAGAAATGAAGAATTTGTTGACAATGCATTCAAAACTATAGAAAAATGCAAAAAGATAGGAAACCAATAATATCTCTTCTTAAAGAATTAGAGGTTTAAAATTAAAAATTTGTGTTTTATATTTTTGTATATAAATATAAATATAATTTTATAAATTATATTAAATAACATTAAAACTATATTAAAAATATTACAAACAATACATACGGTATACGTTTAGTGTTGATAATAACATTGTTTCTGAAATACGTTACTTTTTAGTAACTTTTTGTGGCTTTTAAGTTTAATATTTTTTATTTTTTAAATTAATAATATTTTTAATATAGTTTTAATTTTATTTAGTTAATTAGCCACATGTGATTATTTTTTATTATATATTTATAAATTATAAACTAAGACAAAATAATGTTCATTTTAAATTAAAGTAAAAAATAAATACAAATAGTTAATAAAACAAATTTAAGTAAATGGTACTTATCAAGTCTTTGATCTATGTGATCCATGGAATTTTTTTTTTTGGTAAATTATAATATGTTTTATCTAATTGATTTCCAGTATATCTTTATGCAGTCATTTTCATACGTCTTATAGCAATTACACAAAATTACTAAAATTCCAAAATAAAACCATATTTAGCTGAATGATATTCAAACTTACTTAAATTTAGACATATTACGTTTACCTCATAGTTTTTTCATTGTACTTTTAAAAAGGACAACTCAAGCTCAGGGATAATAAGTCTTAATAGCTTGTCATTACCACGAACTAGTAGTAGCAGACTGTAGATAAGTGATATTTTTTTTGAAATTTAAGAATTAAGTTTACAGAAAATCATTGTTTACTTTTTCACTCAATATATTACTTAATTCTTTAGCATAGCTTTGCAAATCTATCGCTTGCTTTTGTATTGTTTTCTAAAAATAAAATAATAATAAAAATTAGTCTATTTTTTTTAATTTATTAAAAAATTTTCTAACCTTTGTTTTACAGTGATCAATATTTTCTTCCGCTAGTTTTTTTATATTTTGACTTGTTATCATTGATTTAACTTCTTCTATATATGCTTTAATTTTGTTGTATTTTTAACGGTATTTGATTACTTTGCTTGTTAATTTTGTCTTTTCTACCTCCAAATTTGTCTAGAATTTTTTAAAAATATTTTAATAAAGTTATAAATAAAAATCTCTAGTAAAATTTTGTTATTACAATTAATCTAGATTGTTTTCGATATAATTCTTCTTGAAGTTTAAAATCCTTAATGTTACTTTCTAATTTCTCACATTCATCAAGGAAATGCTTATCTTGAAATTCACCTTCCAACTTTCTAGCTATAAAATGTTTGGTATGTTTAGTAAATTTATTAATAACTGATAAAGCTACTTAAAAATAAGTATTTAATGGATGCATGAAAAATATTATTAGATTAATTTGTTAAATTTCTCCTAAAAGAATANGAAAAATATTATTAGATTAATTTGTTAAATTTCTCCTAAAAGAATAATTTTGTGAAGAAAATTATTTTCAGTATTTTTAAGTTTCATATTTATCTTAATTTATGTATTTTTTTTTAAAGTACAACTAAATATTTAATTAATTTATTGAAAAAAAAAATGATCAAATAAGAAAATGACTGATCAATAACGTCTTTTGCATTAGTACTTCAAAAATGTATTAACAATTTTATTAACTACAAAGGAGAAGATGGGTGAAGAAATTTCTAATGATAATTATTGTTATACTTGTACATGACATTGTCTCCAAAAATTAAAATTTTTAAATAAATATTTATTAATCAAGGGTGAATGCTATAAATAGATAAGTGCTATGAATTCTTAACAATGTCATAGACGTTCGTTAGAGCATAATTAATTTATAATGTTCACACCTAATATTCATAAATTCTCATTTTTACATGATCAAATAAATAATTTGTTGAGGGCAGACAAAGGTGATGCAGTTCAATTTTTGGTGTTA
>NW_026100610.1:0-2936 GCF_025091365.1 Daktulosphaira vitifoliae
ATGAAACCTGAATCTACTGACATATTTTGTGATGGCCTAATAGAATATTATTCATGTAGACCACTTTATTATGAAAATTTATTTCTAGCTGAATTTGCAGCTGACTTTAAAATAAAAAATAAACAAAAATCATCTAAAATGTATAATTCTGAGTCTGATGATACAATAGACGTTGAATCAAATGATGATGTATTTTATGAAAATAATGTTGGATGTAGGGGATTTTAAAGACAATGACAATGCTGGTAATTCAGATAAAAATAATGAAATTAATGGAATGTTTAACGTACAAAAAATTGACAACGAACAATTTATAAACCTAGTGAAATGTATGAATGAAGGTCAACATATGATTCTCTACCATATTACTAATGTACTTAGACAGCAAATATGGGGATCAGGTGCACCTAGTATTTTATGTTACGTAACTAGCCTAGATATCGATGATTAGTCACTTACTCCTGTGTTACTCATAGTGCCTACAGACAAAGCAGCATACTGAATAAGAGGTTTTACACTTCATGCTGCATTTAAATTACCAATTCATCAATTTTCTGGGATATTACCAAAACTTGGTATTGGTTTATCAAATACTTTGAGGTGTCAACTGACTAATGTCAAACTACTCATATTTGATGAAATTTCTATGGTTGACTTAAAGACTCTTGGTTAAATTGATTATGTTGTAATCAAATGGACTTATGAACTAAATTTGCTGTTTAAAACAACATTAATGATAAAGTTATAAATTTTATCCAACCGTAAGAAATGAACCAAGTGGTTTGCAAATTTACAATATCATGAGAATGGTCTAATAAGTAATTTTGTTCTTGGAAACAAACATAGAATTAAGTTATCCCAAGTTAAAGGCAAATGAAAACTGAGAACTATAGGTCAATTCAAGCTAGTGTGCAAACAACGAGGTGTGTAAGTAATAATAATGAATTAAATTGTTCAAATTATTACCAAATTAATATAAGTACAAGCTTGGTGTTGTATTTTAAAAACACTGCCGGTCCAAATAGGCAAAAAAGCACATACAAAAATAAACTTTCAAATTTACAATATAATGGGTATAAATTTAAGGTTAAGGGAAACAGTGTTCGAGACCACAAGAACAAAAGAAAAAAATAACAATGAATAAACAAAACAAAAGTCGTAAGGTAACCTACAACGAGAGAATGAAAAAATAAAATATACAAAACGCAACGACTTAGCGTCCGATGAGTGGAATGTTATCACCAGCTGATACAACCATCCATATGACCAACTTAAGCGTTAATCCGAACATACCGCCCACCATAAAGGTATAAAGGTAGGCACCTTTATAAATGATAGGCAAGTAGTCCAGTGGTCGAATGATTGTAAGGATGTTGGACCGATGTTCGATGAATGTGCGATTGTACATATTAGGTTGATTGAAGACAGTGGAACTTGAGGAGACTATTGTTAATGACGAAAGACTTTTGTTAATGGTGAGTTAGATGAGCTGATATGGAGAGCCAGTGATAGGTTTATGCTCAATATGAAGTAGGTGGGAGTGTTTGCCCTGGCATATACAGCAAGGGCTTGTTCCTTGAAGCGCGCAGCTCTGTGCCCAAGCAGAAGGAAATATAAACAAAGTACATACTCTTTCGCAATTTGATTCTGATAGTGATAAAGCTTAAAAAAATTTGAAGTCTAATATTCATACATTTATAGTGAGCTACACTCTCATCTTGAAATTTTATTTAGCACTATGCTTGTTCAATTTTTTAAAAATATAGTTTATGATAAAGATTATTTTCACTGTTATTTTAGAGTTTCTCTAGAAAGTAAGTTTATTTGTATTATTTATTTTATATATTATTATTTATTTATTATATTATTTATAAATAAAAATGTCCTTATTTTTGGTTTAAATCAAAAAAACTTAAATAAATATATAAAACTGAAGTTGATTATTAAAAAGTTTAAATTTGTGAAAAATATTTATAAAAAACTAATTAACGCTGTGTAATTGTCATATCAATAAAATAAATATTCAATATTTACAACTCAATTGAAAGCTGATCAATTATTTTTAGAAGTTTATACATATTTTTCATAGAAGCCTTTTTCCGTCACGTACGTAACGCGAGTTAGTTTATTAATAATGGAATCATTCAAAAAAATCATATAAACTTCTGATCAGAGAAATAGCTTTATGAATAGTCAAGGACATTTTGAATCTTTATTACAGTTAGAAACTTTTATTATACACAATAAAATATATATTATACTTAATATAAATACAAAAACAAATAACTTAAATTAATAGTATTTATATCGAAGCGGAGCTGCTTGAACATAGAACTATATATAGCAGAGTGCCCAATTGAATCAAGACGGTTTGACGAGCGCGAATACACAGCAGTAAAGTAACGCGAGTACACAGCAGTAACGCGAAAAACATACAAATTAAAACCACAGCGACGAGACGATAAACAACGTAAAAATAATAAAATACAACGACGAGATGCTGAACAACGTAAAAATAATAAAACACAGCGACGAGACGCTGAACAACGACCAATAATAAAACACAGCGACGAGACGCTGAACAACGACCAATAATAAAACACAGCGACGAGACGCTGTGTTTTATTATTTGTACCATAACCAACTATTACCAGGGTAGCTCACTGGTACCAACTGACGGTATCTTTGGCGTTTGCTTGAACATACTCCCCCTTGGAAGTCCCAGCTGGACTTACAATCACAGGAGGTTTCAAATGTGTTACATATTGTCTTATCTGACTTCTTTAAGCTGGGCTGAGCTGCACTTCCACGTATCAATGAGGGGGGCAAACATAAAATACAATACATGTTAACAATGGACAATATTACAGAATCAATTTTAAACAATAACAATTAGGTTATACTTATCTAGTAACCATAAATGGTATAGAGCTATA